>NC_057804.1:492931719-493100289 GCF_018294505.1 Triticum aestivum
CAGCTTCGGGCCGCACGGATGCGTAAAACCCTACTACTGCTTGTTTGTGTATATTGGATTCTTGCTCAGGAGCGATGGACGCTGCCAGACTGAGCGTGAGAGCGTTCTTCTGAGCTCCCGAAAGCCGGAACCTCCTCTATGTTGCGCTAGGGCCTCCTTTTATACTTTCAAGGGGTCACCTACAGGTGGCAACATAGACTAGAAGGGTAAAAATGGAAAAGGACGCGGTAGGTGCAACTACCGCTACTGTGGATACAGTGCACCCTACCTAACTCTGACGGCAGGGGACAAGGGCATTAAATGCCTGTCTGAGTCTCCTAAACAGTGCAAAGGGTGACCGTTAGGAGTGCCACCGTTTGCCACGATGGGCTTCCTTTCATCTCTGCTTGCCACCACGTACCCCTGGCTGCACGGCTCCCCGCCACGTGTGCTTGGGAGAGTCCCAGAGCGACACGTTAGCAGGTGAGCTGGAGCGCGGGCACGAAGTGGGGGTTTCCCGCGGCAAGCTCCTTGCCGTGGCTGTCGTCTTGTCGCGTCCGGAAGCTTGTCGCTCGCCGGATCTTGCCGGGACGCAGGGCGCGTCGCGGCAAGCTTTCTTGGTATGTCTTGTGCGGCCCTCCCGGCAAGCTCCTCTTGCCGGGGTCTTGTCTCTTCCCGGCAAGATCCTCTTGCCGGGGCCTTGGTTGGCCTTCCCAGCAAGCTCCTCTTGCCGGGTCCTTGATTGGCCTTCCCGGCAAGCTCCTCTTGCCGGGGCTTTGGTTTGAGTACTTTGACCTTGAATGGTCTTCAAGGGAACCACGGAGAGTCCTGGCGGTCACCCGGCAAGCCTTGCCGCGGGGCGCTGCAACTGCCCGTGCACGAGTTCGGGGTAATAGGGTACCCCTACTCTAGTACACCGACAGGAGCCCCCGAGCCTGGGCCATACACGGTGCCGAGCGCTGTTGGGCCAGGCCCAAAACAGTGCACGGGCACGCGCGGCCTAGGTCACGCCGAACCTAACTCCGCTCTCACCGCGCACGCCCCGAACGGCACGCGTCAGACGCGGCGTCGTGGGAGCGATCGTGGGAGGCGTGCGTGGGGTTAAGCCGAAACGTCCGCCCCGTCCCTCTTCATAAGCAGGGGGAACAGGGGCACTTCCCCGTCTTCGCCAACTGCTGTTGCAATCTCAGAAACCTCCGCCGCCCTCTTCCGCTTCTAAAGTCGAAAGGGAGCAGCGCTTCGCTCCCGTCGCCACCGCCACCAGCGCCGTCGATCTCCCCCACCGCCTCCGCCATGCCTCCAAAGCCTGGGAAGAGGAAGGCCACGAAGGCCGCGACCGCGAAAGCTGTGAAGTCGACCGAAGCGCAGCGGCTTGAGGCGCTGCGGAAGGAGCAGGCCACCTTCCCCCCCGAGCTCTCCGCGGAGGAGCTGAGGGAGTGGTACTATCTCTTCTGGTCGACGGAGACGCGGGCACATCCGCGCACAAAGGTACTCTCCGCCGTCGCCGTTCAGCCTTCGGACGGCACCCGGGATGTTCTCTTGTTGTCTTTTGGCACCCGTAGCTCGCCTAGGCACTCCTTTTGCCCTTTTCTCCTCCTTGACCTGCCTCCTGAGAGGGATGTTTTTAATGAAAAGGGAATGTTTGCCGGGTTATTTGTCTCGCGAGTTAAACCCACGCCAAGGAGCAAATCCTTGGTATCCCTCAGACAGACAATTTCTCTCCCGACAACAGACCCTGCCGCCTTCCCACGTCGCTCGACCTTTCTCATGCTTTTGACGGAGATAGGAACGAGGTGGTGCGGTATCCTCGTTCCATCCCTTTGCTGCCGCGACTACGACCAAACTTGGCCCCGAGAACGAGCCCCAGGGCCTAGAGTCGGGGGAGCACGGCAGTTTCCGGGGAGGAACGTGGTTTTTCTTTCCCCAGTCCATAAGAGGATGCATGATGAGGGACGAGAAACTTATCTGATAGTGCAGCCCCCGGCAACTCTGATTTGCCGTGGACGATCCTTGGCACTCATAGCCCCCAGCGATACTGGCTTGCCGGGAAGGCTTTTATCTCTAGCAGAGAACTTTGACGTTCTCGATGCCGGCTTCCGGCAAGCTGGTTGCCAGGAAGACTTTTATCTTCAGCAGAGAACTTTGACGTTCTCGATGCCGGCTTCCGGCAAGCTGGTTGCCAGGAAGACTTTTATCTTCAGCAGAGAACATTGACGTTCTCGATGCCGGCTTCCGGCAAGCTGGTTGCCACGAAGACTTTTATCTTCAGCAGAGAACTTTGACGTTCTCGATGCTGGCTTCCGGCAAGCTGGTTGCCAGGAAGACTTTTATCTTCAGCAGAGAACTTTGACGTTCTCGATGCCGGCTTCCGGCAAGCTGGTTGCCGGGAAGACTTTTATCTTCAGCAGAGAAATTTTGACGTTCTTGATGCCGGCTTCCGGCAAGCTGGTTGCCAGGAAGACTTTTATCTTCAGCAGAGAACTTTGACGTTCTCGATGCCGGCTTCCGGCAAGCTGGTTGCCAGGAAGACTTTTATCTTCAGCAGAGAACTTTTGACGTTCTCGATGCCGGCTTCCGGCAAGCTGGTTGCCAGGAAGACTTTTATCTTCAGCAGAGAACTTTGACGTTCTCGATGCCGGCTTCCGGCAAGCTGGTTGCCAGGAAGACTTTGGGCGAAGAACTTCGTCGCTCTTGACACCGGCTCCCGGCAGGATCGTTGCCGGAAAGGCTTATGGCGAAGAGCATCGTCGTTCTTGACGCCGGAGATATTGGCCCTAAGGGCGTTGCCAGCCCCCGGGCCATAACTGTATTCAAACATAGCAAGTGATTAGCATCCGAAGTGCACTCAACTTGCTCGCGAATTTCGACTTTTGCTGCATATTCCCTATGCCTGCTGGAATGCTTTCCGGTGCGTACGATCCAGCCAATAGCGCTTGAGGGAACGGGCCCTTAGCGGCTATTCAGGAACAACGCCTCCCGGAAAGGTTTACCTTCTTGGTTCTAGCGCAACCGCACAAGTTGCCGAGCGGACTCGAGGCAATCATGGAGCGCAACTAGCCCCAAGAAGGCTCCTCGGCATACAGGTCCATGCAGAAATCTTAAATAAATAACGCATGTTATTTTCCTATTCAACCCCTCTTTGTACGTCCACCCTACGCTTTCTAGGGTAACTTGCCGGTGCAGGCACCCTTGCCGCGAGCGCCGAGTGCGGAACTTTAGCAGCCTGCTGGCGGGGTCGCTACCGAAAAGCAATCTTGTCGCAACTAGCTGCAGCTCGCTTAAGTTGTTGAGCGGACTCGAAAACAAAGTAAGGGCGCTAGCGGCTCACTTAAGTTGCTGAGCGGACTCGAAGCAAAGTAAGGGCGCTAGCAGCTCACTTAAGTTGTTGAGCGGATTCGAAACAAAGTAAGGGCGCGGCTAGCTACGAGTTGATTCCTCCGCGCACAGGTTTTTCGTACAAAGAACAAGATCTCCGAGGCGGATAACCTTATATAGAAAGGAAATATCTAAAATTTGTATGACTTAGCTTTTTCTGTTGCCGTACTGGCGCTATTCTTTTGCTCGCCCGCTCCTTGGGAGCCATGACGATGAAGATCTAGCTTTGCGTGCACACCAGATCGGGTTCGCGCGATCTCGACGCCCCCCTACCTGGCGCGCCAGAGATGTCTGGGGCGATGCTGATTCCCGCCAACACCTATGGGGACAGGGCCCCTTTCGGTTCGGTGGGGGGCGGAGAGCGCACAAAGAGCGGATCGAGGCAGTGCACACGGGGGGGATTTTTACCCAGCTTCGGGCCGCACGGATGCGTAAAACCCTACTGCTGCTTGTTTGTGTATATTAGATTCTTGCTCAGGAGCGATGGACGCTGCCAGACTGAGCGTGAGAGCGTTCTTCTGAGCTCCCGAAATCCGGAACCTCCTCTATGTTGCACTAGGGTCTCCTTTTATACTTTCAAGGGGTCACCTACAGGTGGCAACATAGACTAGAAGGGTAAAAATGGAAAAGGACGCGGTAGGTGCAACTACCGCTACTGTGGATACAGTGCACCCTACCTAACTCTGACGGCAGGGGACAAGGGCATTAAATGCCTGTCTGAGTCTCCTAAACAGTGCAAAGGGTGACCGTTGGGAGTGCCACCGTTTGCCACGATGGGCTTCCTTTCACCTCTGCTTGCCACCACGTACCCCTGGCTGCACGGCCCCCCGCCACGTGTGCTTGGGAGAGTCCCAGAGCGACACGTTAGCAGGTGAGCTGGAGCGCGGGCACGAAGTGGGGGTTTCCCGCGGCAAGCTCCTTGCCGTGGCTGTCGTCTTGTCGCGTCCGGAAGCTTGTCGCTCGCCGGATCTTGCCGGGACACAGGGCGCGTCGCGGCAAGCTTTCTTGGTATGTCTTGTGCGGTCCTCCCGGCAAGCTCCTCTTGCCGGGGTCTTGTCTCTTCCCGGCAAGATCCTCTTGCCGGGGCCTTGGTTGGCGTTCCCAGCAAGCTCCTCTTGCCGGGTCCTTGATTGGCCTTCCCGGCAAGCTCCTCTTGCCGGGGCTTTGGTTTGAGTACTTTGACCTTGAATGGTCTTCAAGGGAACCACGGAGAGTCCTGGCGGTCACCCGGCAAGCCTTGCCGCGGGGCGCTGCAACTGCCCGTGCATGAGTTCGGGGTAATAGGGTACCCCTACTCTAGTACACCGACATAAAGCGTATAAAAAGTGGGTTGCAGTTAAAAGAATGTCACTTTTTTTTTCAAAAAAGGTGAAGAGTCAACTACATCGATATGTTGCAATCACCTAACACATATATTATCAATACAAATCTGATGGAAAAAAGAGCTTGTGAATAATTAACATGCATAAATTTATGATATGGCTGCATTGCATGCATGAGTTGCTGGCAAGGTTGCATGACTAGGAAAAGTAGGTAGTAGGTTAGAGCTACAAAAATATGTAAAACTATTTTTGTGCATTTTTTTTTGCGGAAAGGCCTAAGGCCGTATATTAAGATTCACACGACCTACAAACACACACATAGAAAATTACAATAAAACCTTTGAGGGTGCGGAAATCCTCTTCCTCCTACATCCACCGATGAAGCGCCATGATCATAGCTCGATGCCGCCTCTGGGCCTACGCCTTCACATAGAAAACTTTTTGAAACCTAGGAGCTTGTAAAAGTAGCGGGCGGTCAGCCCGGGCGTTCAGTCTTTTCGGTTTGTTCGGTCCATTCTTTTCGGTCTTCTAATATTCGGTCTTCCGTAATTGAAGACCAAAATAATTTTGGTCTTTTTGGTTCTTCACTATTTGGTCTTCGGCCTTTACAATTCGGTCTTCGGTCCCGACCAAACAGACCAAATAAATTGTTATAACTCAGATTCATGTTACTTCCAGTACAATTCCATGTTTAGATTTGATAGGAAGTAACAAGATTCATATCTGACACAAAGTAAGAAGATTCATGATTCATGGTCCAACAACAAGATTCATGTATGCATATCGTTTATATTTGACAGAAAGTAAGAAGATAACAAGCAACAACATTTATATTTTACAAAATGTAAGAAGATAACAAGCAACAACATTTATATTTGACACAAAGTAAGAAGTTCACAAGCAACAACAACTCATGAATATTGGATTCGACAAGCAGCAAACAGCAAAGACCACCACCACTTAGTACTTGATAACATAGTACTTGACATCAAACAAATCAAGTTCAGCACCACCATTGACCTTGTGCTTTCCCTTCACCTTGTCCCCAAATTCTTCAATCATCTCTGCAACAAGTTAAGTATTCAACAAAATTTCATAATCTTAGTGTTGGTAACTGACATGTCCATTTTGCATCATGTTTACCTACTATTATTTACTATGTTTTTATGCATAATAATGCTTTATGGAGTAATTCAAATGCCTTCTCTCTCATAATATGCAAGATTTACACAAAGAGGGAGAATGCCGGCAGTTGGAATTCTGGACCAGAAAAAGCTACGTCGGAGTTACCTATTTTGCACAACTCCAAATGAGCTGAAAATTTACAGAGAATTATTTTGGAATATACGAAGAATATTGAAGCAAATAACTACCAGAGGGGGCCCACCAGGTGGGCACAACCCACCTGGGCGTGCCAGGCAGCCCAGGCGCGCCCTGGTGGGTTCTGCCCTCCTCAGCCCACCTCCGGTGCCCCTCTACTGGTATATAAGTCATTTTGACCTAGAAAAATAATAAGGAGAGGACTTCCGGGACAGAGCACCGTCGTCTCGAGGCGGAACTTGGGCAGGAGCACTTTTGCCCTCCGACAGAGCGATTCCGCCGAGGGAACTTCCCTGGAGGGGGAAATCATTGTCATCATCATCACCAACAACTCTCCCATCTTGGAGAGGGCAACCATCATCAACATATTCAACAGCACCATCTCCACTCAAACTCTAGTTCATCTCTTGTGTTCAATCTTTGTATCGGAACCTCAGATTGGTACTTGTGGGTGACCAGTAGTGTTGATTACATCTTGTAGTTGATTACTATATGGTTTATTTGGTGGAACATTATATGTTCAGATCCATTATGCTATTTAATACCCCTCTGATCTTGAGCGTGATTATCATTTGTGAGTAGTTACTTTTGTTCTTGAGGTCACTGGAGAAATCTTGTTGCAAGTAATCATGTGAACTTGATATGTGTTCGATATTTTGATGATATGTATGTTGTGATTCCCTTAGTGGTGTCATGTGAACGTCAACTACATGACATTTCACCATATTTGGGCCTAAGGGAATGCATTGTGGAGTAGTTATTAGATGATGGGTTGCTAGAGTGACAGAAGCTTAAACCCTAGTTTATGCTCTACTTCGCAAGGGACCGATTTGGATCCAAAAGTTTAATGCTATGGTTAGATTTTATCATAATACTTTTCTCGTAGTTGCGGATGCTTGCGAAGGGGTTAATCATAAGTAGGAGGTTTGCTCAAGTAAGAACAACACCTAAGCATCGGTCCACCCACATATCAAACTATCAACGTAGCGAACACCAATTGAACCAACATGATAAAAGTGACTAGATGAAATTCCCGTATACCCTCAAGAAGGCTTTGCTTATTATAAGAAACCATTTCGGCCTGTACTTTCCCACAAAAGGATTGGGCTACCTTGCTGCACTTTATTTACCATTACCATTACTTGCTCGTTACAAATTACCTTGCTATCAAACTACTCGTTACCGACAATTTTAGTGCTTACAGAGCTTACCTTGCTGAAAACCACTTGTCATTTCTTTTTGCTCCTTATTGGGTTTGACGCTCTTACTTATCAAAAGGACTACGATTGATCTCCTATACTTGTGGGTCATCAAGACTCTTTTCTGGCGCCATTGCCGGGGAGTGAAGCGCTCTTGGTAAGTGGAAATCGGTAAGGAAAATTATTACTACGTGTTGAAATTTATTGTCACTTGTTACTATGGAGAAGCATCCTTTGAGGGGCTTTTTCAGGGTATCTTCACCTCAACAGGAACCACAACTAGTTTCCCCTCAACCTACTGCACCTACTGAAAATATTGGTTATGAAATTCTTTCGGGTATGATAGAACAACTGCTAGCTAATCCTTATGCAGGAGATGGAACTGAACATCCTGATATGCATTTAATATACGTGGATGAAATTTCTGGATTATTTAAGCTTGCAGGTTTATCTGGGGATGAAGCTAAGAAGAAGGTTTTCCCTTTTTCTTTGAAGGGAAAAGCATTCACATGGTATAGGCTATGCAATGATATTGGATCTTGGAATTGGAATCGATTGAAATTGGAATTTCACCCCAAAAAATATCCTATGTATCTAGTTCATCGTGATCGGAACTACATATATAATTTTTGGCCTCGTGAAGGAGAAAGTAACGCTCTAGCTTGGGGGAGGCTTAAGTCAATGTTATATTCATGCCCCAATCATGATCTCTCGAGAGAAATTATAATTCAGAACTTTTATGCTCAGCTTTCTCGTGATGATCAATCCATGCTCGATACTTCTTGTACTGGTTCTTTTATGAAGAAGACTATTGAATCCAGGTGGGATCTTTTAGAAATAATTCAATGCAACTATGAAGATTGGTAACTCAACGAAGGTAAAGAGTCAGGTATTAAGCTTGAGTTTGATTGTGTTAAATCTTTTATGAATACCGATTCATTTCAAAAGTTTAGCACTAAATATGGGCTTGACTCCGAGATAGTAGCTTCTTTTTGTGAATCATTTGCTACTCATGTTGATCACCCTATGGAGAAGTGGTTCAAATATAATCCCCCCTATTAGAGAAGAAATTAAAGAATTAGTCGTAGTTAAAGATGAAACTGTTATTTACATTTTTGATCTAGTTGTGCCTACTACTTATATTGAAAAACCATCCTTCCCTGTTAGGATAAAGGAACATGCTAAAGTTTCAACTATGGTTCGCAAAAGTAATATTAGAGCACCTAAACCTGCTGAACAAATCAAAGTAGAACCTAGTGTTGCTATGGTTAAAGATCTCCTGGTAGAAAATATTGATGGGCATGTTATTTATTTCTGTGATGAAGCTGCTAGAATTGCCAAACCTGATGAAAAAGACAAACATAGACCTGTTGTTGGCATGCCTGATAACCCACAAGTATAGCGGATCGTTTGTAGCATTCGTCGATAAATAAAAGTGTCGAACCCAACGAGGAGCTAAAGGTAGAACAAATATTTCCTCATGTTCTATCGACCACCGATACAACACTACGCACAATTATCGTTTGCTTTACCTATAACCAGTATGAAACTATTTTGCGAGAATAAAACTACAAGTACTTTGCGAGAATAAAACTATGAATAAATTGCAAGATAATAAAAGTGGATAGCTTTTGACAATAAGAAAGTCATTTGTCCCTTGGCAATCGATAACAAGTACCGGTAATCATTCTTGCAATTTTATATGAGGGAGAGGCATGAGCTAACATACTTTCTCTACTTGGATCATATGCACTTATGATTGGACCCCTAGCAAGCATCCACAAGTACTAACTATCATTAAGGTCGTGAAATCCAACCATAGCATTAAGTATCAAGTCCTTTTTATCCCATACGCAACAACCCACATACTCGGGTTTAAGCTTCTGTCATTCTCGCAACCCACCATAAGCGAATCATGAACGTATTGCAACACCCCGCAGCGGGGATCCCTTGAATTTGCGTGAGACGAAGGGTACCGTAGGACAACACCATAAATAAAATACACAATCATACCAACCAAGATCACGATTAACCCACAGGACAAAATGGATCTACTCAAACATCATAGGATAGCCAAATATCATTGGGAAATAATATATGGAGTTGAGCACCATGTTTAAGTAGAAATTACAGCGAGAAGAAGGGGTGTTACACTGCTGCATAGAGGGGGAGGGAGTTGGTGTTGACGGCAGCAAGATTGTTGATGTAGATTGTCGTCACAATCCTAGCCCCGGCGGCACTCTAGCGCCACCGGGAGAGAGGCCCCCTCCTTCTTATTATTCCTTTGCCTCCCCCTAGATGGGAGGAGGGTTCCCCCTCTGGTCCATGGCCTACATGGCGGTGGAGGGGCAGGAGCCCTCCGAGATTGGATCTGTCTCTCTGTTCCCTTATGTTTCCGGTACCCCAGATGTGGCCCTTCACGGTTTCTTAAATTCTCGGAGATCCTTAACTCCGATTGTGCTGAAATGTTTACATGATTTTTTCCATAAACTATCTTTCTTGTGCTGGAAGAAAGGCCAAAACCGACTTTCAAGGAGAGCATAAGACACCTCGGCGCGCCAGGGGGTGCCCGGCGCACCCTGGTGGGTTGTGATCACTATGGGCCACCGTTTGCGTTGATTCCAAGTCCCAAAAATCACATATATTCCAAAATAATTCTCTGTAAATTTTTATTTTGTTTGGACTTTGTTTGATATGGATGTTCTGCGAAACAAAAAACATGCAACAAACAAGAACTGGCACTGGGCACTGGATCAATATGTTAGTCCAAATAAATCATATAAATTGTTGCCAAAAGTGTATAAAAGTTGTATAATATTGGCATGAAACAATCAAAAATTATAGATACGACGGAGATGCATCAATGCATGTTGTCTCAGTTAAAATAGGAGATCATTGTTATCATGGTTTATGTGACTTGGGTGCTAGCGTGAGTGCTATTCCTTTTACCTTATATCAAGAAATTATGGATGGCATAGCACCCACTGAAATAGAAGATATAGATGTTACTATTAAACTTGTTAATAGAGACACCATCACACCACTTGCGATTGTTAGAGATGTTGAAGTCTTGTGTGGGAAAACAAAATACCCTACTGATTTTCTAGTTCTTGGTTCCCCACAAGATTAATTTTGTCCCATTATTTTTGGTAGACCTTTCTTGAACACTGTTAATGCTAAAATAGATTGTGAGAAACAAACTATCGGTGTTAGTTTTGGTGATGGGTCTCATGAGTTTATTTTTTCTAAGTTTAGTAGAAAACATCATAAGAAAGAACTACCTAATGAAGATGAAATAATTGGTCTTGCTTCTATTGTGGTGCCTCCTACTGATCCACTATAACAATATTTGCTAGACCATGAAAATGATATGCATATGCATGAAAGAAATGAAATAGATACAATCTTCTTTGAACAACGACCTATGCTTAAACACAATTTTCCTATTGAAACTCTATGAGGTCCTCCTTCACCTAAAGGTGATCCTGTGTTTGAGTTAAAACAATTGCCCGACACTTTGAAATATGCTTATCTTGATGAGAAAAAGATATATCCTGTTATTATTAGTGCTAGATTTTCAGAACATGAAGAAGAAAGATTATTGAAAATTCTGAAGAAGCACCAAGCTACTATTGGTTATACTCTTGATGATCTTAAGGGCATTAGTCCCACTCTCTGTCACACAAGATTAATATGGAACCTGATGCTAAACCCATTGTTGATCATCAACAACATTTAAATCCTGAGATGAAAGAAGTGGTAAGACCTGAAATACTAAAGCTTCCGAAAGCAGGTATAATCTATCCCATAGCTGATAGTAGATGGGTAAGTCCCATTCATTGTGTCCCTAAGAAGGGAGGTATTACTGTTGTTCCCAATGATAAAAATGAGCTTATTCCGCAAATAATTGTCACTGGCTATAGAATGGTAATTGATTTTAGAAAATTAAATAAAGCAAATAGAAAAGATCATTACCCTTTGCCTTTCATTGATCAAATGCTAGAAAGACTATCTAAGCATACACACTTTTGTTTTCTTGACGAATATTCTGGGTTTTCTCAAATACGTGTTTCACAACCTGATCAAGATAAAACCACCTTTACTTGTCCTTTTGGAACTTATGCTTATAGACGTATGCCTTTTGGTCTATGCAATGCAGCTGCTACCTTGCAAAGATGTATGACTGCTATATTCTCTGATTTTTGTGAAAAGATTGTTGAGATTTTTATGTATGATTTTTCCGTTTATGGAACTTCTTTTGATGATTGCTTAAGCACCCTTGATCGAGTTTTGTGGAGATGTGAGCAAACTAATCTGGTCTTGAATTGGGAGAAGGGCTACTTTATGGTTAATGAAGGTATTATCTTAGGACATAAAATTTCTGAACGAGGTATTGAGGTGGATAAAGCTAAAGTTGATGCAATTGAGAAAATGCCATGTCCTAGATATATTAAAGGTATTCATAGTTTTCTCGGTCATGTTGGTTTCTATAGGAGGTTTATTAAAGACTTCTCTAAAATTTCTAGACCTCTTACAAATCTTTTACAAAAGGATGTTCCATTTGTTTTTGGTGATGATTGTGTATAAGCCTTTGAAACACTTAAGAAAGCCTTAACTTCCGCACCTATTGTTCAACCACCTGATTGAAACTTGCATTTTGAAATTATGTGTGATGCTAGTGATTATGTTGTTGGTGTTGTTCTAAGGCAAAGAGTTGATAAGAAATTAAATGTTATCCGTTATGCTAGTAAAACTCTAGACAATGCTCAAAGAAATTATGCTACTACTGAAAAAGATTTTTTAGCAGTTATGTTTGCTTGTGATAAATTCAGATCCTATATTGTTGATTCCAAAGTAATCGTTCACACCCATCATGCTGCTATAAAATATCTTATGGAAAAGAAAGATGCTAAACCTAGACTCATTAGGTGGGTTCTCTTGCTACAAGAATTTGATTTACATATCATTGATAGGAAAGGAGTCGAGAACCCCGCAACTGATAACTTGTCTAGGTTAGAAAATATTCTTGATGACCCACTACCTATTGATGATAGTTTTCCTGATGAACAATTAGCTGCAATAAATGTTTCTCATAACACACCTTGGTATGTGATACGTCTCCAACGTATCTATAATTTTTGATTGTTCCATGCTATTATATTATCATTCTTGGATGTTTTACAATCATTTTATAGTCATTTTATATCATTTTTTGGTACTAACCTATTGACATAGTGCCCAGTGCCAATTGTTATTTTCTGCTTGTTTTTTACATCACGGGAAATCAATACCAAACAGAGTCCAAACGTGATGACCCACAAGTATAGGGGATCCATCATAGTCCTTTCGATAAGTAAGAGTGTCGAACCCAACGAGGAGCAGAAGGAAATGACAAGCGGTTTTTAGTAAGGTATTCTCTGCAAGCACTAAAATTGTAGGTAATAGATAGTTTTGTGATAAGATAAGTTGTAACGGGTAACAAGCAATGAAAGTAAATAAGGTGCGGCAAGGTGGCCCAATCCTTTTTGTAGCAAAGGACAAGCCTGGACAATTTCTTATAATGAGAAAAGCACTCCCGAGGACACACGGTAATTATCATCAAGCTAGTTTCATCACGCTCATATGATTCGCGTTCGGTACTTTGATAATTTGATATGTGGGAGGACCCGTGCTTGGGTACTGCCCTTACTTGGACAAGCATCCCACTTATGATTAACCCCTATTGCAAGCATCCGCAACTACAAAAGAAGTATTAAGGTAAACCTAACCATAGCATGAAACATATGGATCCAAATCAGCCCCTTACGAAGCAACGCATAAACTAGGGTTTAAGCTTCTGTCACTCTAGCAACCCATCATCTACTTATTACTTCCCAATGCCTTCCTCTAGGCCCAAATAATGGTGAAGTGTCATGTAGTCGACGTTCACATAACACCACTAGAGGAGAGACAACATACATCTCATCAAAATATCGAACGAATACCAAATTCACATGACTACTAATAGCAAGACTTCACCCATGTCCTCAGGAACAAACGTAACTACTCACAAAGCATATTCATGTTCATAATAAGAGGGGTATTAATACACATTAAGGATCTGAACATATGATCTTCCACCAAGTAAACCAATTATCATCAACTACAAGGAGTAATCAACACTACTAGCAACCCACAGGTACCAATTTGTGGTTTTGATACAAGATTGGATACAAGAGATGAACTAGGGTTTGGAGAGGAGATGGTGCTGGTGAAGATGTTGATGGAGATTGACCCCCTCCCGATGAGAGGATCGTTGGTGATGATGATGGTGATGATTTCCCCCTCCCGGCGGGAAGTGTCCCCGGGAGAACAGCTCTGCCGGAGCCCTAGATTGGTTCCGCCAAGGTTCCGCCTCCTGGCGGCGGAGTTTTGTCCCGTGAGCTTCCTTATGATTTTTTCCAGGACAAAAGACCTCATATAGGAGAAGATGGGCACCGGAGGGCCACCAGGGGGCCCATGAGACATGGGGCACGCCCTGTAGGGGGGGGGCACCCTCCTGGCCTGGGTGTGGGCTCCCTGAGGTACTTTCTTTGCCCAATAATTCTTATTAATTCCAAAAATTACTTTCGTGGAGTTGCAGGACTTTTGGAGCTGTGCAGAATAGGTTTCCAATGTTTGCTCCTTTTCCAGCCAGAATCCCAGCTGACGGCATTCCCCCTCTTCATGGTAAACCTTGCAAAATAAGAGAGAGTAGCCATAAGTATTGTGACATAACGTGTAATAACTGCCCATAATGCAATAAATATTGATATAAAAGCATGATGCAAAATGAACGTATCAAAACGCAGCGAAGCTTTTTGTGGATTTTTTTGAACCAGAAGACATCCAGTGGGCCAAGAAAGTAGCTGAGGGGAGCTCCGAGGGGAGCACAACACACCAGGGCGCGCCTGGGGGGTTGTGCCCACCTCGGTGGCCTCCCGCACCGCCTCCTAGCTCTATAAATACCAAAATATTCCAGAAACCCTAGGGGAGTCGACGAAAATCAATTCCAGCCGGCGCAAGTTCTAGAAGCACCAGATCCAATCTAGACACCATCTCGGAGGGGTTCATCATGTCCATTGGTGCCTCTCCGATGATGCGTCAGTAGTTCTTTGTAGACCTACGGGTCCGTAGTTAGTAGCTAGATGGCTTCCTCTCTCTCTCTCTCTTGATTATCAATACAATGGTCACTTGGAGATCCAGATGATGTATGTCTTTTTGTGGTGTGTTTGTTGGGATCAGATGAACTTTGAGTTTATCATCAGATTATGTTTTTATCCATGACAGTTGTTTGAGTCTTCTTTGACCTCTTATATGCATGATTGATTATAGCCTCATATTTCTTCTCCAATATTTGTTTTTTTTGGCCAACTTGATCTATTTATCTTGCAATGGGCAGAGGTGCTTTGTGATGGGTTCGATCTTACGGTGCTTGATCCCAGTGATAGAAGGGAAAACGACATGTATGCATTGTTGCTATTAAGGACAACAAGATGGGGTGTATTTCTACATAAATAGATCTTGTCTACATCATGTTAGCTTTCTTATTGCATTACTCCATTTCTCCATGAACTTAATACACTAGATGCATGTTGGATAGCGGTCGATGTGTGGAGTAATAGTAGTAGATGCAGGCAGGAGTCGGTCTACTAATCTTGGACGTGATGCCTATATAATGATCATTGCCTGGATATCGTCATGATTATTTGAAGTTCTATCAATTGCCCAACAATAATTGTTTTCCCACCGTTTGCTATTTTTCTTGAGAGAAGCCACTGGTGAAACCTACGGCCGCATGTCTCTTTTTATCATATTTGCCTTTGCGATCTATTTTCCTTTGCTTTTATTTTTAGATCTATTAAACATAAAATACAAAAATACCTTGCTGCACTTTATTTATTTTGCAATCTATTTATCCTATCTATACAACTTTATCACGTCTTCTCACCAATTTGAGGCATCGTTACCCGAAAGGGATTGACAACCCCTTTAACACGTCGGGTCGCGAGTATTTGTTATTTGTGTGCAGGGGCTACTTATGTTCACTGGTGCAGAGACCCGCTATACAAACTTTTTAATCTCTTTCCGCGACGGCATTTGGAACCGTCGCTAAGTGAGTGTGGGCGATGGGGGGGGGGGTCCTTCCCACACGACCCAGAAACCGTCGGGGATAGGCCCTCCTGGGACACAGGCTGGGGCAAAATGAGCTCGTGTGCGATCTGGTGGGGCATCAAAACCCAATTGTTTCCGTTCGTATGTACATCCCACATGGTGAATCCTAGAAAAACATTTCCGTTCGTATGTATATCACACACAGTTTTTTGTGTGGAAACGTTTGTGCAAGGTGGCCTAACACAAATAGTTCTCTGCCGAAAGCCGTGTGTGCTTGTTTGTTGATCGAACACGCCTACTTTCTAGAAACCATGCGGGTTGTGTGAGTTCATCGCCCATGGTGCTATCTGAGTAACCGTCTGCAATAGATAACCCCAATAAGCAGGGTAATTAGCCTATTATTGATAATCCATGTACTAATAAAATTGATATTTCTTATAAAACACATAAGATATTTCATATCCATATAACAGCAACCATGATTTCATAATCAAATTACATCAGATAGCTTTGGCACTCAGTTCCGCCATTACACAACAGCACCAAGTTTCACATGCAACATCAAAAACCTTTAGAAAGTAGCATCATACATGGTAAATAGATAGATGAATCTCATCTGGGAAACTGCTAACGCGGAAGGAAAATATTGAGCCTTCAATGATGTTGAATGTCCTTGCAACTTTAGGCTAGTGGCTATGGATAATTGCCCGCCCAACCTTCGTCCTATTCAGCAAGACTTCAATATTGTACCTTGGGTGTTGAATGAATACCTTCCTTGCCTCTTGACCATGCAGGTGATTTGAGAGGTAATCATCGGTGAACTCCTTTGAAAAGTACTGAAAACAATGATATGCATAATTCGCTGCTATAAATTTTGAAATGGCGCAAGGGGTAAAAACAAGGTAAAAGAGTTAGTACCATCCTATAGTTGACAGATGTCTAGTACCATCCTATAGTTGATACATGTCTTCTTCATTGTGCAAACAAAGATATTGCTGTTATTCATCGCAAGTTTCTTCATCCTAACAATCTTTCTGAGTTTCTTAACTTGACTGATATTCATGGACATCTCATTTCCCCATATGCAAAATGGGTCGAACAGTGGGTCTAAGCATCTGACAGCAGGACCTACATGTGCTAGACCAAATTGTAAGAAACCTAAATATTAGAATGATTCCTGCAACTGCACAATAATGTGCTAGTAGCCAAAGGACAATGCTTGAACAAACCTCGATGGTAAACCACAGTGTCTCCCATTGTTTCCCTGCAACACACATAAGGAAGATCTTGATCAGGTTAACTGAGAGTTGTCATACTGTCAGTAGAATATGTATTTAGTACAACCAAATTCGATTTATTTCACATGTGTAACAATACAAAATTGTAGCCACAGCAAATGAAAATCAAATTGCAGAACTGGACCAAACAGTTAAATGGACAACACACCAAATGAACCAAAATAGTTAACTGAGCATGGCATTGCAGAATAGAAACATGCACTAGCAGTTAAGAGAGTTAAAAAAACAAAGAATGCTTGAGAACACTACTACGAAATGTAGCAATTCTTGGACCAAACTGTTAACTGAACATTACATTTCAGAGGACCAAAGTGTTAACTGAACATTACATTTCAGAGGACCAAACTATAAACTGGACATCAGGTTGCATATTAACATTACAGAGGACAAATCACTAGAAGGAATTGGCTGTGGCCTCAAGAAAACATCATGGACTATATTTTAAAGTAGACAACCACGTGGCGGTGTCGACGGTGGCCTCGAAGATGAGGTGCTCCACCAAGATCTGGCGGTCGGCACGCATGGCAGCCATAGCTACCTCGTGAGCGCGTGTGGCCGCGATTTTCTTCTCCGCTGCTAGATGCTACTGAGCTCCATGTTATAGTGCGTGAAAATTGGCTGTGGGCGGGGCTTAATTGGAGGAGGAGGGCAGTGATTTCGGCGGAAGGTGTCGCGCTATCGGCCGGGGCATGTGGGACAGGAAAGGGGGAGGATGGTGTGGGTGGGGTGTGGATTACCTGACCATATCAACAAGGCCGTGCAACAAGAAGAAGGGTCGGCGGCGAGGAGGCCGCGCATCAAGAAGAAGGGTCACCGGCGAGGAGGCGACGCTGCAAGAAGAAGGGTCGACGACGAGGAGTCGACACTACAAGAAGAAGGGTCACCGGCAAGGAGGCAGTGCTGCAAGAAGAAGGGTCACCGGTGAGGAGGCTGAGCTGCCAGTAAGCAGTAGTGAAGGTTTGAACCTGGAAAGCAAGGAGGAACGGTGGAAATGTGGCTTTTGGTGGGAGGGAGGGGGCGGGGAGATAGATATTTCCACGGTGGCAAAAAAATTTCGCTCGGTGCCGCCAGAAACTGGCGCGCTAGTGTGGTTCAAGCAGGGGCGATGGACTGTAGACAACGAAGCTTCCTGCATAAGCCAGACAAGATGGTGCATGAAGATATTTTATATCGCATCCCACACAATTCTTTCTAGTAAATTGTTTGTGGTATACCTGTTTTTTTCATTATGTTTTGAAAGAGAAAATGGTGTTATGGAGGGAAAGGATGGTGTTTGAATTGCTAGAACATTTATGTACAGTGAACATGCAACTAAATGAGTGTCGTGTTTAAATTTGGAATTATTCTGGGTTCCTTTGGCATTTTTATGGATTAATTGAGTTTCTCGTATAATTCAAATTTGAACTACAAGCACATGCTCTAGTGCACCAAAGTTTGCTGAAAAATCACATGTGTGTCTTTGGGTGAATTTATAGGTCCCATGCAAGAAATGGGAATGAAATTCAAACATCTAGGCATCGTGGCTCGGTCGGGAACATTGAGAAACTTGGTTTTTAAATTCCTGGAAATTCAAAACTCGCCTGAAAATCATGAAACTTGGCATGGTGCCATTTTATGGCACCAACATGCTATGGTAAAAAAACTGGCCACATTTGGACAAGTTTTTGGTATAAGCTTCTTGCAAACCGGAGCTTCTCTCAAGAAGACATGTGTTTCCCGAGGGGGGACGTGTCACCTTTGTGTTTGAAACGATATACGCTGCCTCCCCCTCCCTTGTTTTTCAACAGAGGAAACATAGAACTTAATGAGTGATGTGTTAAAATTTGGAATTATTCCAGGTTCGTTTGGACTTTCTTATACATTAATTGAATTTCTGGTCATTTAATGTGTATAATTCAAATTTGAACTACAAGCACATGCTCCAATGCACCAAAGTTGGTTGGAAAATCAGATGTGTCTCCTTGGGTGAATTTCTAGGTCCCATGCAAGAAATGGAAATGAAATTCAAACATCTGGGCATCGTGGCTCGGTCGGAAAGATTGAGAAACTTGGTTTTTTAATTCATGTAAATCCAAAACACACCTGAAAATCAAGAAACTTGGCATGGTGTCATGACATGGCACCAACATGCTGCAGTAATTTTTTTGGCCGAACTGGGACAAGCTTTGGTATAAGCTTCTTGCAAACCGAAGCTTCTCTCAAGAAGGCTCGTGGTTCCGAGAGGGAACGTGTCACCTCCGTGTGCGAAACGACATACGTTCACTGCCTTCTCCCGCCTTATTTTTTCTACACATGCAGATTAGACCAAATAGAAGTATCATGCTAAATTTTGGAATTATTCCGGGTTTGTCATGCCTTTTTATACATTAATTGTATTTCTGGGCATTTAATGTGCATAATTCAAATCTGAACTACAAGCACATGCTCCAGTGCACCAAAGTTGGTTGAAAAATCACATGTGTGTCCTTGGGTGAATTTCTAGGTCACATGCAAGAAATGGGAATGAAATTCAAATATCTGGGCGTCGTGGCTCGATCGGAAAGATGGAGAAACTTGTTTTTTAATTCATGTAAATCCAAAACACGCGTGGAAATCATGAAACTTGGCATGGTGTCATGACATGGCACCAACATGCCGCGGTAAATTTTTTGACCTAATTGGGACAAGCTTTGGTTTGCTTCTTACGACCCGGAGCTTCCCTCAAGAAGACTCGTGGTTCCGAGAGAACGTGTCACCTCTGTGTGTGAAAAGACATACATACACTACCTTCTCCGCCTTAATTTTTTACACAGGCAGATTAGACCAAATAGAAGTATCATGCTAAGTTTTGGAATTATTCCGGATTCGTTTGGCCTTTTTTATAAATTAATTGAATTTCTGGTCATTTAATGTGCATAATTCAAATTTGAACTACAAACACATGCTCCAATGCACCAAAGTTGGTTGAAAAATCACATGTGTGTCCTTGGGTGAATTTCTAGGTCCCATGCAAGAAATGGGAATGAAATTCAAATACCTGGGCACCGTGGCTCGACCGGAAAGATGGAGAAACTTGTTTTTTAATTCATGTAAGTCCAAAACACGCCTGAAAATCATGAAACTTGGCATGGTGTCATGACATGGCACCAACATGTCGCGGTAATTTTTTTGGCCGAATTGGGACAAGCTTTGGTATAAGCTTCTTGCGAACCAGAGCTTCCCTCAAGAAGGCTCGTGCTTCCGAGAGGGAACGTGTCACCTCCGTGTGCGAAAAGACATACGTACACTGCCTTCTCCCGCCTTAATTTTTTTACACAGGCAGATTAGACCAAATAGAAGTATCATGCTAAATTATGGAAATATTCTGTGATCATTTAGCCTTTTTTATACATTAACTGAATTTCTGGGCATTTAATGTGCATAATTCAAATTTGAACTACAAGCACATGCTCCAGTGCACCAAAGTTGGTTGAAAAACAACATGTGTATCCTTGGGTGAATTTCTAGGTCTCATGCAAGAAATGGAAATGAAATTCAAACATCTGGGCATTGTGGATCGGCCGAAAAGAATGAGGAACTTCGTTTTTTAATTCCTGTAAATCCAAAACACGCCTGGAAATCATGATACTTGGCATGGTGTCATGACACGGCACCAACATGCTGTGGTAATTTTTCTGTCCAATTTGCGAAGGCGCACACATTAACAATGAACAAAGTCATTTTGGAACAAGTGTTGTCACGTTACAAATCGGAAACACAACTATTATTGAAACTGTGGGCGTTCTACTTACCAATTACGTGCCGCCACGCGTCCCCTTTTTTATTGGCTAGGAGGTGCCGTGCGGGGTAGATATTTGAGTAAGGGAGGCGTGCGATCAGACCCTTGCGCGTTCACATCGGGAGGAGAGCCCTTTGACCTCTATCCGCCGCGCACCTCCTCCCAACGTCTCCATTAATGGCGCCCGAGCCCTCATACATCCATTTTGCATCATGCTTCTATATCAATATTTATTGCATTATGGGCTGTTACTACACATTATGTTACAATACTTATGCCTTTTCTCTCTTATTTTGCAAGGTTTACATGAAGAGGGAGAATGCCGGCAGCTGGAATTCTGGGCTAGAAAAGGAGCAAATATTAGAGACCTATTCTTCACAACTCCAAAAGTCTTGAAACTCCACAAAAGTCAGTTTTGGAATATATTAAACATATTGGGCGAAGAAAGCACCAGAGGGAGGCCACCCAGCAGCCACGAGGGTGGAGGGCGCGCCCTACCCCCCTGGGCACGCCCCTGCCTCGTGGGCCACCAGGCAGGCCCCCGATGCCCATCTTCTGCTATATGGTGTCTTTTGCCTTGGAAAAAATCATAAGGAAGCTTTCGGGGCGAAGCGCCACCGTCTCGAAGCGGAACCTTGGCGGAACCAATCTAGGGCTCTGGCGGAGCTATTCTGCCGGGGAAACATCCCTCCGGGAGGGGGAAATCGTAGCGATGGTCGTCACCATCGATCCTCTCATTGAGAGGGGGTCAATCTCCATCAACATATTCACAAGCACCATCTCCTCTGAAACCCTGATTCAACTCATGCATCCGATCTTTGTTTCAAAACCTCAGATTGGTACATGTGGGTTGCTAGTAGTGTTGATTACTCCTTATAGTTGATGCTAGTTGGTTTATTCGGTGGAAGATCATATGTTTAGATCCTTTATGCATATTAATACCCCTTTGATTATGAACATTAATATGATTTTTGAGTAGTTATGTTTGTTCCTGAGGACATGGGAGAAGTCTTGTTATAAGTAATCATGTGAATTTGGTATTCGTTCGATGTTTTGATGAGATGTATGTTATCTCTCCTCTAGTGATGTTATGTGAACGTCGACTACATGACACTTTACCATGATTTGGGCCTAGGGGAAGGCATTGGGAAGTAATAAGTAGATGATGGGTTGCTAGAGTGACAGAAGCTTAAACCCTAGTTTATGCCTTGCTTCGTAAGGGCTGATTTGGATCCATATGTTTCATGCTATGGTTAGGTTTACCTTAATTCTTATTTCGTACTGGCGGATGCTTGCGAGAGAGGTTAATCATAAGTGGGATTCTTGTCCAAGGAAGGGCAGTACCCAAGCACCGGTCCACCCACATATCAAATTATCAAAGTAACAAACGCGAATCGTATAAGCATGATGAAAAGTAGCTTGACAGAAATTCCCATGTGTCCTCGGGAGCGCTTTGCTTTATATAAGAGTTTATCCAGGCTTTTCATTTGCTACAAAAAGGATTGGGCCACCTTGCTGCACCTTGTTTACTTTTGTTACTTGTTACCCATTACGAATTACCTTATCACAAAACTATCTGTTACCGATAATTTCAGTGCTTGCAGAGAATACCTTAGTGAAAACCGCTTTTCATTTCCTTCTGCTCCTCGTTGGGTTCGACACTCTTACTTATCGAAAGGACTACGATAGATGCCCTATACTTGTGGGTCATCGAGACTCTTTTCTGGCACCGTCGTCGGGGAGTGAAGCGCCTTTGGTAGGTGGAATTCTGTAAGGAAACATTTATATAGTGTGCTGAAATTTACTGTCACTTGTTACCATGGAAAATAATCCTTTCAGGGGCTTATTCCAGGTATCTTCACCCCGACCAGAAGTGCAAAGAGTTTCTCCTCAACCTACTGAACCTACTGAAAATATTTATTTTGAAATTCCTTTGGGTATGATAGAGAAACTGCTAGCTAATCCCTATACAGGAGATGGAACATTACATCCCGATATGCACCTAATCTATGTGGATGGAGTTTGTGGATTATTTAAGCTTGCAGGTATGCCCGAGGATGTTATCAAGAAGAAAGTCTTCCCTTTATCTTTGAAGGGAAAGGCATTGACATGGTTTAGGCTATGTGATGATACAACCGATTGAAATTGGAATTTCATCAAAAGTTTTATCCTATGCATCTGGTTCATCGTGATCATAATTATGTATATAATATTTGGCCTCGTGAAGGAGAAAGTATCGCTCAAGCTTGGGGGAGGCCTAATTCAATGTTATATTCATGCCCCAATCATGAGCTCTCAAGAGAAATTATTATTCAAAAAATTTATGCTCGGCTTTCTCTTAATGATCGCTCCATGCTCGATACTTCTTCTGCTGGTTCTTTTATGATGAAGACTATTGAATTCAGATGGGATTTATTGGAAAGAATTAAACGCAACTCTGAATATTGGGAACTCGATGAAGGTAAGGAGTCAGGTATAAGACCTAAGTTTGATTGTGTTAAATCTTTTATGGATACCGATGGTTTTCATGAATTTAGCACTAAATATTGACTTGACTCTGAGATAGTAGCTTATTTCCGTGAATCATTTGTTATTCATGTTGATCTCCCTAAGGAGAAGTGGTTTAAATATCATCCTCCCATTGAAGTGAAAGTAGTAGAACCTATTAAAGTTGAAGAAAAGACTATTACTTGTAATGTTGATCCTATTGTTCCTACTGCTTATATTGAGAAACCACCTTTCCCTGTTAGAATAAAGGATCATGCTAAAGCTTCAACTGTGGTTCGTAAGAGTAATGCTAAAACACCTACACCCCCTGAGCAAATTAAAGTTGAACCTAGTATTGCTATGGTTAAAGATCTCTTGGTCGATAATATTGATGGGCATGTTATTTACTTCTGTGATGAAGCTGCTAGAATTGCTAGACCTGATACTAAAAATAAACATAGACCTGTTGTTGGCATGCCTATTGTTTCTATTAAAATAGGAGATCATTGTTATCATGGCTGATGTGATATGGGTGCTAGTGCGAGTGTAATACCTCATTCCTTATACAAAGGAATTATGCTTGATATTGCACCTATTGAGATGGAAGATATTGATGTTACAATTAAGCTTGCTAATAGAGATACTATTTCACCAATTGGGATTGTTAGAGATGTTGAATTCTTGTGTGGGGAAATTAAATATCCTACTGATTTTCTTGTTCTTGGTTCCCCACAAGATGACTTTTGTCCCATTATATTTGGTAGAGCCTTCTTGAATACTGTTAATGCTAGGATAGACTACGCAAAAGTTATTGTTACTGTTGGCTTAGGGAATGTCTCATGATTTTAATCTCTCTAAATTTCGTAGACAACCCCATGATAAAGAATTTCCTAGTAAATATGAAATTATTGGTCTTGCTTCCATTGTCGTCCCTCCTAATGATCCTTTAGAACAATATTTGCTCGACCATGAAAATGATATGTTTATGAATGAAAGAAGGGAAATAGATGAAGTATTCTTTAAACAGGGACCTATTTTGAAACACAACTTGCCTGTTGAAATCATAGGGGATTCTCCTCCACCCAAGGGTGATCCCGTGTTTGAACTTAAACAATTACCTGATAATTTTAAATATGCTTATCTCGATGAAAAGAAGATATATCCTGTTATTATTAGTGCTAACCTTTCAGAGCATGAAGAAGAGAAATTATTGAAAACTCTGAAGAAGCACCATGCTGCTATTGGATATACTCTTGATGATCTTAAGGGCATTAGTCCCACTCTATGCCAGCACAAAATTAAACTGGAGAAAGATGCTAAACCGGTTGTTGATCACCAACGATGGTTAAATCCTAGGATGAAAGAAGTCGTAAGAAATGAAATACTAAACCTTCTGGAGGCAGGTATAATTTATCCTGTTGCTGATAGTCAGTGGGTAAGTCCTGTCCACTGTGTCCCTAAGAAGGGAGGTATTACTGTTGTTCCTAATGATAAGGATGAATTGATCCCACAAAGAATTGTTACATGTTATAGAATGGTAATTGATTTCTGCAAATTAAATAAATCTACTATTAAAGACCATTATCCTCTATATTTTATTAATCAAATGCTAGAAAGACTATCTAAACATATACATTTTTGCTTTCTAGATGGTTATTCTGGTTTCTCTCAAATACCTGTGTCAAAAGAGGATCAGGATAAGACCACTTTTACTTGCCCTTTCGGTACCTTTGCTTATAGACGTATGCCTTTTGGTTTATGTAATGCACCTGCTACATTTCAAAGATGTATGACTACTATATTCTTTGACTTTTGTGAAAAGATTGTTGAGGTTTTCATGGATGATTTCTCCGTTTACAGAACTTGTTATGATGATTGCTTAAGCAACCTTGATCGAGTTCTGCAGAGATGTGAAGAAACTAATCTTGTCTTGAATTGGGAGAAGTGCCGCCTTATGGTTAATGAAGGTATTGTCTTGGGGCATAATTTTTTTGAAAAAGGTATTGAAGTTGATAAAGCTAAAGTTGATTCTATTGAAAAGATGCCGTGTCCTAAGGACATCAAAAGGTATAAGAAGTTTCCTTGGTCATGCCGGTTTTTATAGGAGGTTCATTAAAGACTTCTCAAAAATTTCTAGGCCTCTGACTTATCTCTTACAAAAAGATGTTCCTTTTGTCTTTTATGATGATTGTGTAGAAGCATTTGAAATACTTAAAAAAGCCTTGATTTCTGCACCTATTGTTCAGCCACCTAATTGGAATTTACCCTTTGAAATTATGTGTGATGCTAGTGATTATATTGTAGGTGTTGTTCTAGGACAAATAGTTGATAAGAAGTTAAATGTTATCCAATATGCTAGTAAAACTCTAGACAGTTCCCAAAGAAATTATGCTACTATTGAAAAAGAGTTTTTAGCAATTGTGTTCGCTCGTGATAAGTTCAGGCCTTATTTATTGATTCCAAAGTAACTATTCATACTGATCATGCTGCTATTAAATACCTTATGGAAAATAAAGATGCTAAACCTAGACTTATTAGATGGGTTCTCTTGATACAAGAATTTGATTTGCATATTATTGATAGAAATGGAGCTGAGAACCCCGTTGCAGACAACTTGTCTAGGTAAGAAAATGTTCTTGATGACCCACTACCTATTGATGATAGCTTTCCTGATGAACAATTAGCTGCCATAAATGCTACTCGTACTGCTCCATGGTATGCTGATTATGCTAATTTCATTGTTGCTACATTTATACCACCTAGTCTCACATACCAGCAAAAGAAAAAGTTTTTCTATTGTTTAAGACATTACTTTTGGGATGACCCACACCTTTATAAAGAAGGAGTAGATGGTGTTATTAGACGTTGTGTACATGAGCATGAACAGGAATAGATCCTACGCAAGTGTCACTCTGAGGCTTATGGAGGACACCACGCTGGAGATAGAAGTGCACATAAGGTATTGCAATCCGGTTTTTATTGGCCTACTCTTTTCAAAAATTCCCGTAAGTTGTCTTGTCTTGTGATGAATGTCAAAGAATTGGTAATATTAGTAGACAACAATAAATGCCTATGAACTATTCACTTGTTATTGAACCATTTGATGTTTGGGGCTTTGATTATATTGGACCTTTTCCTTCCACTAATGGGTATACACATATTTTAGTTGCTGTTGATTACGTTACTAAGTGGGTAGAAGCTATTCCAACTACTAGTGCTGATCATAACACTTCTATTAGGATGCTTAAAGAAGTTATTTTTCTGAGGTTTGGAGTCCCTAGATATTTAATGACTGATGGTGGTTCACATTTTATTCATGGTGCTTTTTGTAAAATGCTTGCTAAATGTGATGTTAATCATAGAATTGCATCTCCATACCACCCTCAGTTTAGTGATCAAGTAGAATTGAGTAATAGAGAGATTAAATTGATCTTGCAAAAGACTGTTAATAGATCTAGAAAGAATTGGTCCAAGAAACTTGATGATGCATTATGGGCCTATAGAACTGCATATAAAAATCCTATGGGTATGTCTTCATATAAAATGGTTTATCGAAAAGCATGTCACTTACCTCTCGAACTAGAACATAAGGCATATTGGGCCATTAAAGATCTCAATTATGATTTCAAACTTGCTGGTGAGGAGAGGCTATTTGACATTAGCTCACTTGATGAATGGAGACCCAAGCCTATGAGAATGCCAAATTGTTTAAACAAAAAGTTAAAAGATGGCATGACAAAAGGATACAAAAACGTGAGTTTAATGTAGGTGATTATGTTTTGCTATACATCTCTCGTTTAAGATTTTTTTTGCAGGAAAACTTCTCTCTAAATGGGAAGTTCCTTACATTATAGAGGAGGTCTATCGTTCCGGTGCCATAAAAATCAACAACGCTGAAGGCACAAATCCAAATGTGGTGAACATTCAAAGAAGAAAACATTATATCTCAGGTAATCCCAGAAATATTGAAACCAATGTTATTGGCACCGTAACCCCGGAGGAGTGCATAAGGGACACTTTCCAGAATGTTTCAGACTCCGAAAAGGAATAGGTATGTGGTACGGTAAGTAAACCGGCTCCAAAAATGTTCAAATAGCAATTTTTCTCTGTTTTGGGATATTTAAAAAATTAGGAAAATAAGAAGCAGTCCTAAGGAGGCACGAGGCACCCACGAGGGTGGAGGGTGCGCCCTACCCCTTGGGTGCGCCCCCTGCCTCGTGGACACCTCGTGTGCCCTCCCGACTCCGTTTTCTTGCATGATACTTATTTTGTTGTTAAAAATTCTTATATAAATTTACAAAGGTTTTAACCACCGTACCACGACGAAATCCTCTATTTTTGTTTTGAGCAGTTTCTGCAGCAGATTTAGAACAAGATGTCTTTTCAAGAGTCAGTCAGGGAGAGTCGGGTATCTCACCCGACACCGAGGCCAAGAGAAAACATCAATGCTGACCACTTTGGGCCATCAACGGAGGAAAAGATGGAGGCTGACTTGAAAAGGATAGATGCCATGGAGGAAGATCAAGAAGTTACCTCTCATCTCCAAGCTAGGTTCATGATGGAGGAACTTCAGAGCTCAGCAAGTCCAAACTCTATCATCCCTCCCAATGCTAGATTTCTTTCTTATGGAAATATGAAAAAGAGTGTTACTTGTTCTCCCGCGGCTATGCAACATCCATGGGTGAAAGGAGCCTTGGACTTCATGGGTAAACTCCGTAAGGAAATAATGGACCTTAAGCAGCAAGTCAATAAGCTCGAGGAAGAGAATCATATCCTAAGGGGTATCATCGCCAAGAATATCACACCACCACCTCCGAAGAAAGAGACATAAACACATGGGTATGGGCACTCTCCTTGGCAACTGCCAAGCTTGGGGGAGGTGCCCCGGTATCGTATCACCATCACACTTCTATCTTTACCGTTATTCTTAGTTCGATCCTTTTGGTTATATCCTGATCTAGTAGAATAAAGTTTTAGTATGATCTAGCTTTGAGTTTTGTGTTGATCCCTATCTATGTAATTGAGTCCGTGAGTTATATATAATAAATATTAGTTTTGAGTTGAGGGCTTTGCTATCTTGCTATGACCTTGAGGGAATAAAAATAAAAGGAAGAACAAAAAGAAATAAAAAGATCATATTAATCTTATGGAGAGTAATGACTTCACATATAAAGAGTATGATGAATAAAAGTTGTTGAGAGTTGACAAACATAGTTTTGGCCATCGTTGCAATTAATACGAAGTAATAAAAAAAAGAGGTTTTCACATATAAATACACTATCTTGGACATATTTTATGATTGTGAGCACTCATTAAAATAAGACATGCTAAAAAGTTGATGTTGGACAAGGAAGGTAACGTAATGAGTTATGTTTTCTTATATCTGAATAAATTATATTGTCATGGATCAAGCAACATGTTGAGCTTGCCTTTCCCGCTAATGCTAGCCAAATTCTTTGCACCAAGTAGAGATACTACTTGTGCTTCCAAACATCCCTAAACCCAGTTTTGCCATGAGAGTCCACCATACCTACCTATGGATTGAGTAAGATCCCTCAAGTAAGTTGTCATCGGTGCAAGCAATAAAAATTGCTCTCTAAATATGTCTGATCTATTAGTGTGAAGAAAATAAGCTTTATATGAGCTTGTGATATGGAAGAAATAAAAGTGACGGACTGCATAATAAAGGTCCTTATCACAAGTGGCAATATAAAGTGACGTTCTTTTGCATTAAGATTTTTTGCATCCAACCATAAAAGCGCATGACAACCTCTGCTTCCCTCTGCGAAGGGTCTATCTTTTATTTTTTTTGCCTTCTACCCTTATATAGAGTCGTGGTGATCTTCACCTTTCATTTTTACACTTTATCCTTTTGCAAGCACTATGTGTTGGAAAGATCCTGATATATATATCCACTTGGATGTAGATTTTCATAAATTATTATTGTTGACATTACCCTTGAGGTAAAAGATTGGGAGGCGAAACTATAAGCCCCTATATTTCTCTATGTCTGATTGAAACTTCATACCCATAAGTATCGCGTGAGTGTTAGAAATTTTGAAAGACTAAATGATAGTTGAGTATGTGGACTTGCTGAAAAGCTCTTATATTGACTTCTTTCCGATGTTATGATAAATTGCAATTGCTTCAATGACTGAGATTATAGTTTGCTAGTTTTCAATGAAGTTTCTGCTTCATACTTTACATTGTGAATAGATTGTTACTTTAGCATAAGAAATCATATGACAATATATATGTTTCTTTACTAAGAATGATCATGATGCCCTCATGTCCGTATTTTATTTTATCGACACCTCTATCTCTAAACATGTGGACATATTTTTCGATATCGGCTTTCGCTTGAGGACAAGCGAGGTCTAAGCTTGGGGCAGTTGATACGTCCATTTTGCATCATGCTCGTATATCAATATTTATTGCATTATGGGCTGTTACTATACATTATGTTACAATACTTATGCCTTTTCTCTCTTATTTTGCAAGGTTTACATGAAGAGGGAGAATGCTGGCAGCTGGAATTCTGGGCTGGAAAAGGAGCAAATATTAGAGACATATTCTGCACAACTCCAAAAGTCATGAAACTCCACGAAAGTCAGTTTTGGAATATATTAAAAATATTTGGCAAAGAAAGCACCAGAGGGGGGCCACTCAGCAGCCACAAGGGTGGAGGGCACCCTACCCCCTGGACGTGCCCCCTGCCTCGTGGGCCACCAGGCAGGCCCCTGATGCCCATCTTCTGCTATATGGTGTCTTTTGCCCTGGAAACAATCATAAGGAAGCTTCCGGGACAAAGTGCCACCGTCTCGAGGCGGAACCTTGGCGAAACCAATCTAAGGCTCCGGCGGAGCTATTCTGCCGGGGAAACATCCCTCCGGGAGGGGGATATCATAGCCATCGTCATCACCATCGATCCTCTCATTGTGAGGGGTTCAATCTCCATCAACATCTTCACTAGCACCATCTCCTCTCAAACCCTAGTTCATCTCTTGTATCGGATCTTTGTCTCAAAACCTCATATTGGTACATGTGGGTTGCTAGTAGTGTCGATTACTCCTTGTAGGTGATGCTAGTTGGTTTATTCGGTGGAAGATCATATGCTCAGATCCTTTTGTCGGATTTAGGGTTCCGGCAGACCCTTGAGGTTCGAACACTAGGGTGCGTGCGGAGATTTCGCCTTCTACCTACCTGTTCCTCGCTGAATCGCTAGGATCTAAACTACGAGAAGAACAACACAAGAGACACAGGGTTTATACTGGTTCAGGCCACCATTGTGGTGTAATACCCTACTCCAGTGTGCGGTGTGGTGGATTGCCTCTTGGGCTGATCATGAACAATACAAGGAAGAACAGCCTCACGAGGGTCTGTTCTTATGGTGGTGTTGTCCCGTTGGAGGGGTTGATTCTAGATGCCTATCCTATCTCCAGATTCCTATCCAGATTCCTCTCCAGATTCCTCTCCTGATCCCTCTACCCTGTGGGTGGCTAGTCCTATTTATAGGCAAAGGCCCTGGGCCTCTTCGAAATATTGAGCGGGAAGGGCGCCAACAATTGGCCATTTTGAAGGGGAACATCTAGTACACTTATCCTGACTAAAGTTGGTCCTCGCCTGTCAAAGGCTCTGGTGGTGACACCGGCTTGGGCTCCACGGTGACCTCCATCCTGCTGTTGGACTGGTCTTGGTCTTGTTGCACCAAAATGGATGCCTTTGCTTGATGCTCTCGCCTGCGCTTGCTCCCCTTGCACCAAAGAGGAAAGAAGGACACTGCGTGGGCTGGCGCCTGGCTGGCGCCCTTGGTCGTCATGGCTTGCGTCATGGGCACCTCGCGAGGTACCCCACCTTGAACTCTCCGCCTCCTCGTGAGCCAGCCTGATGAGGCCGTGCCTGAGGAAGCTCCTTGTCGTCCGCCCCGCGAGGCTTGGCCCCTCGCGAGGGTCTTAAGCTTGTGTTGATGAAGGTGGGCCGTGCTGGGCCCCCTTTGAGCCACGCCGCAGGCCACAGGCAGGCAAGTCTGGGGACCCCCATTCCCAGAACACCGACAGTAGCCCCCAGGCCCAAGGCGCGCCCGGACTTGGCCAAGCAGAGAGGCAAAAGGGCAAGTGCGAAGCGTCGCGGGCCCTAACAGCCTGCAGCCTTGGGTGCCGCGTGGCGGTTGATTGGAGGTGGGCGTCTCAGCAACCACGCGAGTTGATAAGGAGCGGTATCTGCCCTCTGCCTCCTTTGCTCTCTACACTTGCTGCTCAGATCCCCTTTCTTGCGCCTCTCCTTCCTGCCTTCGAAATCTCCAGATCTACTCCACCCGCGTGCCCTAGCCAGACATGGCGCCTTGCCAGGCCCCGGCCGGAGCTTGGTATTCATCCGCCTTGGACTCGCCGAACGTGTCGGAGGCGAGCCTTGCCCGGGTGCGCCAGATGGCGGCGGCGCGGGGCGTCGACGGGGCAAATGTGTTCAAGGCCAGCTCTGCCCTCCCTGAGGGCCAGGGGAGCACCTTCTATCCGCTCTTCGTGAGCGCCATTGTCGCCGGTCTGGTGCCCCCCTTCTCTGAGTTCTTCTTTTCTGTCCTTTGCCATTATAACCTTCAAGCTCTGCACCTCCACCCCAACCCTGTCCTCCTTCTGGCAATCTTCGCCTACTATTGCGAGGCTCACATGGGGGTGAAGCCCTCAGTGGCCTTGCTGCGCCACTACTTCTCCCTCCGGCCTCCTCGTGGTTCCGTCTCTGCGTGTGCGAGCTTCGTCGCGTACGGCAGCTCCATCGCCATTTCGAACCCCGGGAAAAGGATTGAGGGCTTCAGGAGCAAGTGGGTCTTGGTTGATGCTGGGCACGTCCCCCCCGGCTGGTCTTGCCCACGGGGCACCCCTCGAGCTCCGACGACTGGTCTTGAGTAGAGCTTGTGGATCCCCGCGCAAGGCTGGTGTTGGAGAAGATGGGAGCGGATCTGAGGCCGTCCAGCATGGCGGCGGCAAAGCTGACTGGCGCCTCGCTGCTGAGGGAGTTCCTGGAGCATCAGCTGGCTCCGCTTCGTTAGTACTCGCTTCCGATGTGGAGGCCCCACCCGAGCCCCGCGGTCCTGGCCGACGAGGATCTAGCCGCGGTCCTCCAGTCTTTGGTCAGGGGCAACGTGGCAAGGTTGGAAGGCGCTCCGACGCCCCTGTTCCTTCGTGAGGACTGGGAGCAGGTTGTGGGGTCCATGCCCGTCTTCAACGGGGACGGGCTGTGCCTGCGGAAGCTCCCGAGGACCTGGTGGACATATCCTCCGGCGAATCCGGCAAAGAGAGGGAGGAAGGGGAGCGGAAAAAGGGGGCTGACTCCGAGGCAGAGTCAAGGGCTCCACCTCTTCGGTGCAAGTCCCGCACTCTCCGCCTCTCTCTGAGTGATGACAACGAGGGTGATGACGAGCAGGGCGGCGGGAGCCTGCCCCTAGTCCCGAAGAAGGACCGGACCGGGCTGATCCCCCGCGGGTCCGCCCCAGCCCCGAGGCGATCCGCAGGCGCTCCACCTGCACCCGCGCTCCTTGAGGCTGATCGTTACAACCGGCTCTCGGGCTTCAAGTATGACCGGAGGCTGCTTGAGCCCGCGGGCAACGACCTATAAGTGCTTGATCCCTGTCTTGTTTCTTGTTTCATCGTTGAGGCTTGACGTTCGTATCTCCCGGCTAGGCTGGCGCCCATGGTAAAGAAGCCGAAGGGGGCTCCTGAGACTCCGTCCGCGGCAGCGCCTCTGCTCGCGAAAGAAGATGGATGTGACGCACAGGCCTCTCCTGCCCGGGCGTCCTTGCGAGGCCCTGCCGAGCCGGCTGGGGCGAGCTCGGCTCCCATGGCCCAGGCGACTCCCGAGGCGCCCCCGCCTGACGCCGCCACCACAGCCGCTGGGGCGCAGCAGGCTCCGCCTCAGGACACCGTGGTCACGCTGCCGTCTTCTCCTCCTACTCCGCCGACTGCTACTTCCCCGACTCCTCCTACTGTCCTGGATCGTGCTGCTACCGAACTGGACCGTCTGCGGCAGGATCTTCTGAGCGCCGACCCTCGTTTGGTGGCCGGGCGCTTGGAGCTAGCCTCTGGCTGGATTCGCTCCGATGCTTCGATTCGGGCGGCGCTGGTCCAGGCCTCGATGACCTGCGACGAGGAGAAGCAGGCCGTCCTTGGGGTGAAGGCTGCCCGCGACGCCGCCTTGGGGAAGGTGGCTAATGCCCGAGGTCATTGCGAGGTGCTGGAGAGCGAGCTGAAGGGCCTGCAGGACCGGCTCGCCGAGGAGACCCGCCTTCGCCAAGAGCAGGAGGACAGCATGAAGGCTCGCGAGGCTGCCGTCAAGGACCGGGACGCCAAGCTCAAGAAGCGCCGTGACCGCCTAGGCGCACTGGAGCAAGAGCTGGAGGCGAGGAAGGCTGAATTGGACGGCAAGGCACGGGTTCTTGCCGAGGATCGTGTGGCCTTTGCGGAGATGGAGGAGAAGGCCTGCACTTCACTGAAGATGCTTTATGAGAGCGTCCTAGAGAGCCCGCTGGCCGGCGAGGAGGACGGCCCCGCCAAGCTGCTTCCTTTCCTGGTTCGTGCTCTTGAAGATGTCGCCCTTGGCCTTGGCCCTACGGCTGAGGCCGAGGCACACGTCTTGTCTTCTGCGGCGCTGATGTGGGTCTTCACCCACATCTATCTCCGCGACCCCAACGTCGACCTTGACAGCCTGCTGGAGCCAGCGAGTGGCGAGCATGCCGCTGCCGCTGCTGAGGCCGTGAAGGGTCGTGCGGAGGCTTTGCTGGGGAAGTTCTGGGCCTTCAGCACCAGGCCGAAGCGGAGCGCTGCCAGCCCGACAGCTCCACAAGGCGAACCCGCTCCACGCAACTCCACGGCCGGCAAGTGACTCCGTTGTGGCTCCCGCCCTGCTTTTAGTTTCTGCACATGTATCAGGCCTCGGGGAGGCGTTAAAACTTGCATTTGGTGCTGTGATAACAGTATGGACTGTAATATTTGCTTTTGAATTCCTTGAAATTTGCGCTATTTCCTTCCTACTTGCTTGTGTCCTACGCCGGAAGAGCCCGGCCCCGTGCATACCTCAGCCGCCGTTAGCCCCGACCGGAAACCAGGACGGGACCAAGGAGTGAGGGGCTACGTGACAAGTTAGGCTCCTGAGTCGCGATGCTCAGGAGTCCCCCTTGGCGCTCGAACAGCAAGTAGGGAGGTGAGATGTGGGGGTGGATCTACCATTCTACGTCTGCAGAGCCCGGCCCCGCGCATACCTCAACCGCCGTTAGCCCCGACCGGAAACCAGGACGGGACCAAGGAGTGAGGGGCTACGTGACCAGTTAGGCTCCTGAGTCGCGATGCTCAGGAGTCCCCCTTGACGCTCAAACGGCCTTCATACCTTGGCTCCGCTCGGGGAGGGACGCGCGACGAACCAGGCCCGGGGGGCCTGGCTGGGTGGCGTGCGTCTGGGCGTGACCCAGGCGTAGCCCCCGTGCCCAGCCCCCTCGCGCGGCACTCCCGAGGGGAGGCGTTGCGATGAGGCTAGACACTGAGCTCTAGGCTCCCTGAGGTTGATGCGGCCCGGGGGCCACCCTCAGTTGTTTATCACCAGCGCGGAGCATAGCGCTTCCGTATGTGTACGGGCATAGCCGCTCCTCGGCAGTGTCGTCAGCCAGCGCGGAGCATGGTGCTTCCACTGGTGCGTGGGAGGGGGCTCCCCTCCGGGAGGAGCCCCCGGGGCGTGTACAGCCCCGCCCTGACACGTGGCTGGCACGGTAGGGCTTGACGAGGTGTATCTGGGCACCCGTGAGCCAGCGCGGGACTCACGGGGCCCTACCTCAAGGCGGGTTGCGCCTGGCTCTGGGCCTTATCTTGGAGTGTGTTCCTGCAAAGTTGGCTAGATGCCGATGCTCTACGTCCTCGGGTCCCGGCTCTCGGGCTGGTCTCAGCCGTCGCTGGTATGCCGGGGCGCGATGCCGTGGGCAGACCAGAGGGTGAGGGCCGGAGAGCCGGTAGGAGCCCTGAGTCGCGATGCTCAGGCACCCCCCTTTAACGCGCAAGCTGGGTTAGATGTCGAAACTCTACGTCCTCGGGTCCCGGCTCTCGGGCTGGTCTCAGCCGTCGCTGGTATGCCGGGGCGCGATGCCGTGGGCAGACCAGAGGGTGAGGGCCGGAGAGCCGGTAGGAGCCCTGAGTCGCGATGCTCAGGCACCCCCCCTTTAACGCGCAAGCTGGGTTAGATGTCGAAACTCTACGTCCTCGGGTCCCGGCTCTCGGGCTGGTCTCAGCCGTCGCTGGTATGCCGGGGCGCGATGCCGTGGGCAGACCAGAGGGTGAGGGCCGGAGAGCCGGTAGGAGCCCTGAGTCGCGATGCTCAGGCACCCCCCCTTTAACGCGCAAGCTTGCGACATCCAAGAAGAAAAAGGTACCATGAACAGGCACCAAACAACAAGCATGACGGGTCAAAAACATGGCCCTAAGATAAATGCAAGAGGGGTACATGCCACTGGGTCTGACCCGAGCGGCTTGGGGATAATGCAGCCCGAGGGGTGCCCCCAGCAGAGTAAGCTAAGAACATGAAATAAAAGAGATACACGCCACAGGGACGGACCCACGCGGTCTGGGAATAATGCAGCCGTGAGGGCGCTCCCAGCTGGAAATGAAACTAGAAAGATGTCACCTGATGGCGCTGAAGACGAAGGGGTGTTGATGCAGCAGACTCGGTGGGCTGCGGGAGCAAATCCTCACGAGCCCCCAGGCCCTGGGGCCTCAGGAGGCTCCGGAGGCACTGGTGACTCCTCGCGGACCGTCTCCATCTCCACCAGGGCTGCGGAATGCCTGACCTCTTGAGCCTCCAGGATGGCCCTCATGATGCGCTGGGACGCAGCAGCCGTGTTCGGCGAGCCGTAAGGCATGCGAACGTAGCTGTGAGCTGGACCCTCGCAGCGTCCCACTCGCGAAGGCCAGAGGCGCTCCTGAGACGCGGCTTGGTTGAGCCCTGGTATGTCGATGCAGACGCGCAGCCCACCATCCTCGCCTAGATGGGGGGCCACAGCGGGTAAGCGGCGGCTGACTCTCATGACTCTTGACTGCTGTAGTTCCTGAATGGCCTTGCTGACGAACTCCTGAGGGTTTGGCCCTCCTTGCCTTGCTCCTTCTTGATGGAAACGTGCTTCGAAACACGCCTCCACGTGGTGCCCAAGCGCCTCCCTCATGACCTTGGCGAGGTCGACGGCCCTCCAAGGGAGAGCCCCCGAGCCCTGCCTGAGAAGGGCACCGGGCGCACTTCCCTATGTGATGGAAGGAGGTTCCCCCTGAGCAGGCGCGGGTCCTGAGGGACCTGCCTCCTGAGGGGCCAGGCCGGTCGATGTCTTCTTCTTCTTGGGGGCGGCCTCGGGAAGCCTCCTGCTTCCGCGATCCGGGTCTTCCAGTGATGCGGCCTGAAAGGCTCTCTCCAGGGAGCAAACTGCGTCTCTCTCTTCGCAGGGCACCGTGATGACTCCGCCACTTCCTGGCATCTTGAGGACGTTGTAGCCGTGGTGGGTTACGGCCATGAACTTGGCCAGCGCTGGGTACCCGAGGATGGCGTTGTACGGCAGGCGAATGTGGGCGACGTCGAAGTCGATGAGCTCGGTGCGGTAGTTGTCGCGTGCCCCGAAGGTGACAGGGAGGCGGACCTGCCCAATCGGGACCGTGGAGCCGTCGGTGACTCCGGAGAAAGGCTTGGTTGGCTGAAGCTGACTGTAGGGTACTTGGAGATTGTTGAATGTTTCCACGGACAGGACATTGAGCCCTGCCCCGCCATCGATGAGGGTCCTGGTGACTAGCACGTTGCTGATGATTGGGGAACAAAGCATCGGGAGGACTCCGGCTGTGGCCGCGCACTTGAGCTGATCCGCTGAGCTGAACGTGATGGCACACGCCGACCACCTGAGAGGGCGTGTGGCCTCGAGCTTGGGAAGGACTGCATTCACTTCGCGGGCGAACTGCTTGAAGATGCGCTGAGAGGCTGGGGCTTGAGCTCCGCCTTGGATGCAGGCGATCACACGTGGTTCCTGGAAGCCCCCAGCCCCTTCGTCCTGATGACGGTCCTCATTTCTCCTTGGCCGCGGCGGTAGCGGAGGGAGGCCTGCGTTACCTTGCGGGCGATCCTCGCGAGGCTGATCCCTCCAGCCTCCCTCGCGAGGCGGGTCCTGCCAGCGATCCTCACGAGGTTGGTCGCGCCACCCTTGACGTGGGTCGCGGTCTTCCCAGCGCCCTGCGTTCCTTCCTCCTCCTCGTCCGTAGCCCCGGTCGCTGCGGTCGGGACGCCGGCCAGTCTGTCCTTCACGCACGGCCCGGAGCTCTTGGCATTCATTGGTGTTATGGGTGTGGAGGTCGTGGTACACGCAGTACCGACTGCCCTTGGAGGATTCGGGCTGATCTCTGCCCCGCTTGGTGTCTGGTTCTGCCGCGAGCACGGCAGCCCCTTTGCGCTTCACGTCCTTGGCCTTGGGCTTCTTCTCTTCAAGGTCTGCGGCAGGCAACTCGAGGAGGGAGAGACGCCCTTCCTCAGCCCTGGCGCACTTGGTCGCCAGGTTGAACAGCTCCAAGGAAGTGCAAGATCTTCATGCATTGCGAGCTCCTCCTTCATTTTGACGTCACGCACGCCGTCAGAGAAGGCTGAGATGATGGCCTCCTTGGTCACCTTGGGAATCTTGAGGCGCGCGTTGTTGAAGCGCTGGATGTACTTCTGCAAGGTTTCCCCTGGTTGCTGCTTGATGCGGCGCATGTCGCTCACGGAGGGTGGCCGGTCGCGGGTACCCTAGAAGTTGGCGATGAAGCGGGTGCGCATCTCGTCCCAGGAGGAGATCGTGCCTGGGGCCAGGTTCAGAAGCCAGGTGCGGGCCCCGTCCTTGAGAGCCATGGGAAACCAGTTCGCCATGACCTTCTCGTCTCCGTTGGCAGCCTCAATGCCCAGCTCGTAGAGCTGGAGGAACTCTGCAGGGTCAGCCATGCCGTCGTAGCGAGGAGGCAGGTCTGGCTTGAACTTGCCGGGCCACGCGACGGTGCGTAGCTCGGTGGTGAAGGCGCAGGCAGCCCGCTGTGGCCACAGGAGGCCTTGGAGGACGAAGGGCTCGGTCCTGCGGGTCCCCGTGCGACGCAGCTGGGTGCAGCGTGGGGTCTTGACGTGCTGGAGCAGGAGCGTGGTCGGGACGAGCCGGAGCAGGGAGCGCTTGGGCAGCTTCTCGAGGGCGAGGGACCTCTTGGCAGCTCTGCTCCTGCCGCGCCGGTTCCTGACGGGGCGGGTTCCGCCCAGGGGCCGCGCGCCTTGGAGCCAGGGCGCCTTCTTGAGGGGGAGGTGGCGGAGGCGCCCCAGGAGCTTCATTGCCCGCGCATGGCAGGGCGCGGTGCAGCGAGAAAGATGGCGCGGGGAGCCCCCGGCGGCGCGGACGAGTTTGGCGACTCGGTCGAGCCATTCTTCGTAGACGTCGTCGACTGGGCGGTAGCGCAGGAGCTCGTTTGCCGCGATGAGTGCAGCTCGAGCCTCCATGGCCGCGCGGGGAGCGCGGTACGAAGAACCAGCGGGGATGAGCGAGGGCGTAGCGGTGCGGCCGTCTCGCCTCATGGACAGGTGCTGGGACGATGCTTGCTGCTCGTTCCCCGCCGGGCCGGTGGCGGCGTTGACGGCAGGAGACGGGGAATGACGGGGGCGCCCGCTGACGGGAGCCGTCTGGGCGACGCGGGAAGCGAGGGCGGCTCGGCGCTCGGCGCGAACCCGGCGTGCGTCAGACATGGACGCGACGGTCGGAGAAGAACAGGGCGAAGGAAGACGAATTCCGGAGCACCCCTACCTGGTGCGCCAAATGTCGGATTTAGGATTCCGGCAGACCCTTGAGGTTCAAACACTGGGGTGCGCGCGGAGGTTTCGCCTTCTACCTACCTGTTCCTCGCCGAGTCGCTAGGATCTAAACTACAAGAAGAACAACACAAGAGACACAGGGTTTATACTGGTTCAGGCCACCATTGTGGTGTAATACCCTACTCCAGTGTGCGGTGTGGTGGATTGCCTCTTGGTCTGATGATGAACAATACAAGGAAGAACAGCCTCGCGAGGGTCTGTTCTTATGGTGGTGTTGTCCCTTTGGAGGGGTTGATTCTAGATGCCTATCCTATCTCCAGATTCCTATCCAGATTCCTCTCCTGATCCCTCTACCCTGTGGGTGGCTAGTCCTATTTATAGGCAAAGGCCCCGGGCCTCTTCCCAAATATTGAGCGGGAAGGGCGCCAACAATTGGCCATTTTGAAGGGGAACATCTAGTACACTTATCATGACTAAAGTTGGTCCTCGCCTGTCAAAGGCTCTGGTGGTGACGCCGGCTTGGGCTCCATGGTGACCTCCATCCTGCCGTTGGTCTGGTCTTGGTCTTGTTGCACCAAAATGGATGCCTTTGCTTGATGCTCTCGCCTGCGCTTGCTCCCCTTGCACCAAAGAGGAAAGAAGGACACTGTGCGGGCTGGCGCCCGACTGGCGCCCTTGGTCGTCATGGCTTGCGTCATGGGCACCTCGCGAGGTACCCCGCCTTGAACTCTCCGCCTCCTCGTGAGCCAGCCTGATGAGGCCGTGCCTGAGGAAGCTCCTTGTCGTCCGCCCCGCGAGGCTTGGCCCCTCGCGAGGGTCTTGAGCTTGTGTTGATGAAGATGGGCCGTGCTGGGCCCCCTTTGAGCCACGCCGCAGGCCGCAGGCAGGCAAGTCTGGGGACCCCCGTTCCTAGAACGCCGACACCTTTATGCAAATTAATACCCCTCTGATTATGAACATGAATATGATTTGTGAGTAGTTACATTTTTTCCTGAGGACATGGGAGAAGTCTTGTTATAAGTAATCATGTGAATTTGGTATTCGTTCCATATTTTGATGAGATGTATGTTGTCTCTCCTCTAGTGGTGTTATGTGAACGTCGACTACATAACACTTCACCATGATTTGGGCCTAGGGGAAGGCATTGGGAAGTAATAAGTAGATGATGGGTTGCTAGAGTGACATAAGCTTAAACCCTAGTTTATGCGTTGCTTCGTAAGGGGCTGATTTGGATCCATATGTTTCATGCTACGGTAAGGTTTACCTTAATTCTTCTTTCGTAGTTGCGGATGCTTGCGAGAGGGGTTAATCATAAGTGGGATGCTTGTCCAAGGAAGGGCAGTACCCAAGCACCGGTCCACCCACATATCAAATTATCAAAGTAAGGAACGCGAATCATATGAGCAAGATGAAAACTAGCTTGACAGAAATTCCCATGTGTCCTCGGGAGCGCTTTGCTTTATATAAGAGTTTGTCCAGGCTTGTCCTTTGCTACAAAAAGGATTGGGCCACCTTGCTGCACCTTGTTTACTTTTATTACTTGTTACCCGTTATGAATTACCTTATCACAAAACTATCTGTTACCGATAATTTCAGTGCTTGCAGAGAATACCTTACTGAAAACCGCTTGTCATTTCCTTCTGCTCCTCGTTGGGTTCAACACTCTTACTTATCGAAAGGACTATGATAGATCCCCTATACTTGTGGGTCATCAAGACCCTGTTTCACGACGTGGCTATGTCGCACTAGACTGAGATTTAAGAGAGAAAAATGAAAATCTGACAAGAAAGTTTTGCACGGATCTTGATGTAAGTTCCACAGACTTATATAGCATCGACCACGACTTATAGCAAGCATGATGAATATAAGGACAATGACAGTGGATAATAATTGTCTTACATATTTAGGAACGTAATTAAAAAAGCCACATGCGACAACGCCTGAAATACACAAGGGCAAAAGAAGAAGGAAGACAATGATCTGGCTTGCTGATCTCTATTTTCGTGATGCGTTGCTGCAGGCCATGTGAACTAGTCTCCGCGGCGAGCGGTGATGAGATCTTTCCTATCTTCAATATGCTGCTTGAGAGTATCCACGGATTCCTCCACCAGCCTTTTGTGCTTCATGTGCGGCACAACATTCTCGTCCATAAGTTTCTCGACGATGATGTTGGTCCTTTTCAATAAGGTAGTGGTCTCCTCCTATTGCTCCGCACTTCCGATGATCTTCGCCCTCAGCAGGTTGCGTTCGTCCTGGAGCTTCTCGTTGCTCTCCCTTAGTTGCCGGATGACGCCGGTAGCCTTTTCAAACGAGGCTTTCAAGTCGTCCTGCAACCTCGCCAAGCCAGAGACCTGATCCATCTGGCTATGAACGATTGCATGAATGCGCGTGTAAAAGTCCTTGCCTGCCTGTGAGACATTTTCCCAGGCCCCCGCGGAGCGGGAGGACATCTGTGCTGCTTCCGCGGCATAGCCGGACATCTCTGGTGCTTCTGCGGTGCGGCCGCACCAGTCTGCTACATCGACGGCGTGGCGGGATCTCCGTGGTGCCTCGGTGGCGCAGTGGGACCTCTGTGCTGCTAGAGCCGCACAGCGGGACATGTCGGCTACTTTCGCGGTGAGGCGGGACGTCTCTCGTGCTTCCGCTTCCATGATCGCCTCTCCCTGGTGGCAATCTCTCGACCCAGAACTCACGCTGGCCATGGCAGACGCAAGGGAACGATGATGAATGACTTGCTTGTTTTTTTGGATGAGGAGTTGAGGAGGAATGTGCAGTCATCTTGGAGTAGTAGTATTTATAACCGAGTACTAATATGCTCCTAAATGGGAAACCGTTTAGGTTTTGATTGGTGTGAACAGGTTTGCAATTTGGAATATGACGGGACGCAGACTCAAAATTTATTGACGCGTACGTGGGCACGCATTCTCGGATGCGTACGTGGCGTTTACACCATAGGGTGCACCGCAATAGGCAATGTCAACACATGTCTTGTTCCAAGAACCGTGCGCGCTCGGTATTACCATCGCGCATGCTTCTTTTAATTAGAATGTGTGCCCATCTAGCGCACACACGTTGATCTGTCTATCTGTTTGTGTTTGTTGTGGCTAATCATAAACAGTTCATCCGTGTGAAATGTATGTCATCAATCGCACACACCTTTGATCTGGCTGACTGTTTCTATTCTGTTGCCTAATAGCAAACAGTTAATCCTTCTAAAGCGTATGCCCTCAATCGCACACACCTTTATCTAGTTGTCTGTTTCTGTTGTTCTGCCTCATCACAAACAGTTACTCCGATTGAACTGTATGTCGTATATCGCACACACCTTCACCTGGCTGCCCATTTCCATTCTTCTTCCTCATTGCAAACAGTTCATTGAACTGAACCGTATGCCCTACATCGCACACACAACTAAAATTTGAACCGTGTTTGATGCATCCATCATGCCAACATTTTGCACTTTTTTGACGTTTTTTTACACCACCGTTTGCGATTATTGTATCGCACACAGTTTCATCGAAGGGTCTCTGATTGTAGTGTCGTGTTTGCAGCATCCTGCAGTAGTGGTTGTGTTGCTTGGTTCTCGTACTGGTTCGATAATCTTGGTCTCATCACTTAGGGAAATACATACCGTCGATGTGCTGCATCATCCCTTCCTCTTTGGGGAAATACCGACGTAGTTCAAGTAGGCATCAGTATGTTGACTATGCTAATTACATTGTTGCTAAATATATACCACCTAGTTTCACATACCAACAAAAGAAAAAAATCTTCTATGATTTAAGACATTACTTTTGGGATAACCCACATATTTATAAAGAAGGAGTAGACGGTATCATTAGACGTTATGTACCTGAGCATGAACATGGACAAATCCTATGGAAATGTCATTCTGAAGCTTATGGAGGACTTCATGCGGGATATAGAACTGCTCACAAGGTATTGCAATATGTTTTTTATTGGCCTACTTTCTTCAAGGATGCTCGTAAGTTTGTTTTATCTTGTGATGAATGTCAAAGAATTGTCAATATCTGTAAGCGTCAGGAAATGCCTATGAATTATTCACTTGCTGTTGAACCATTTGATGTTTGGGGTTGTTGATTATGTTACTAAGTGGGTAGAAGTTATTCCAACTAGTAGCGCTGATCATAACACTTCCATTAAAATGCTTAAAGAAGTTATTTTCCCAAGGTTTGGAGTCCCTAGATATTTAATGACTGATGGTGCTTCACACTTTATTCATGGTGCTTTCCGTAAAATGCTTGCTAAATATGATGTTAACCATAGATTGCATCACCCTATCATCCTCAATCTACTGGTCAAGTTGAACATAGCAATAGAGAAATAAAATTAATATTACAAAAAACTGTTAATAGGCCTCGAAAGAATTGGTCTAAGAAATTAGACGATGCACTTTGGGCCTATAGAACTGCTTATAAAAATCTTATGGGTACGACTCCCTATAAAATGGTTTATGGAAAAGCTTGTCATTTGCCTCTTGAGTTAGAACATAAAGCATATTGGGCAATTAAATAACTCAACTATGATTTCATACTTGCCGGTGAAAAGAGGTTATTTGATATTAGCTCATTAGATGAATGGAGAACCCAAGCTTTTGAAAATGCCAAACTATTCAAAGAAAAGGTTAAAAGATGGCATGACAAAAGAATCCAAAAGCGGGAAATTCTGCCGGGGTAACTTCCCTCCTGGAGGGGGAAATCATTGTCATCATCATCACCAACAGCTCTCCCATCTTGGGGAGGACAATCTTCATCAACATCTTCTACAACACCATCTCCACTCAAACCCTAGTTCATCTCTTGTGTTCAATCTTCCTATCGGAACCTCAAATTGGTTCTTGTGGGTGACTAGTAGTGTTGATTACATCTTGTAGTTGATTACTATATGGTTTATTTGGTGGAAGATTATATGTTTAGATCCATTATGCTATTTAATACCCCTCTGATCTTGAGCATGATTATCATTTGTGAGTAGTTACTTTTGTTCTTGAGGTCACGGGAGAAATCTTTTTGCAAGTAATCATGTGAACTTCATATGTGTTTGATATTTTGATGATATGTATGTTCTGATTCCCTTAGTGGTGTCATGTGAACGTCAACTACATGAAACTTCACCATATTTCGGCCTAAGGGAATGCATTGTGGAGTAGTTATTAGATGATGGGTTTCTAGAGTGACAGAAGCTTAAACCCTAGTTTATGCGCTACTTCGTAAGGGACCGATTTGGATCCAAAAGTTTAATGCTATGTGTCATGGAATTGTCACGTCAGATGTCCAAGCGTAAGGACTTAGTCGTGGACATCACAACTAGGAAGCTTAAAGGGGTTAAATGGGACAAATGACACGGGGTTTATACTGGTTCGGCCCCTTGCGGTGAAGGTAAAAGCCTACGATCCAGTTTTGGGTGGGATTGATTATGAGTCAATAACCAAGGGGCAAATCCGCTTGACCTAGTTCTCGATCTAATGTTACTTGCCCTGAACCATCGTCGGGTCGTCCCTTTATATACAGAGGTCGACACCCAGCGGCTCATAGAGTCCCGGCCGGTTCATAAACAATGTCGGGCTCGGTCTCTCTCTATTCCTTTCTTACAATACAAGTTATGCATACATGGCGGTTTATCTCTACAGGCCTTAAATCGCCTCTGGGCCTTGGGCCTTTAAATGAGCAGCCATCTTCAAGTGTCTTCGTGGGCTTCATCATAGGTGTGACATGGCCCCTCCTGGGTGGGTCATACCTAATAATTATATCCCCAACATTAGGCCCCAGATTGATTTGAACTGGTTCATGTCAATCTTCAACACTTAAGAAAAAATCTTGTGCTCCCTGCTTGTGTGGAAACTTAACCCACCGGGACGTCATCCTCCGGATTTGGGATAACCCGCCGAGACGTCATCTGTCATCAATTTATGCTTTATCCAATATATCTCAACGGATCCTTATCTTAAAGACCATCCCGAAAATTGAGGCGTCCTTGTAGTTGGATAACTAATGTCTCTAGCCTCCTCGTTTTTCGCGCCCACTCATCGGTTTTTTCTTATAAATAGACCCGACTAGGTCCTTTCTCATTCTTCTCCTTTCCGCATCTTCTTCCTCGCGCACCTACTCATGCTCGAACTCCGCCGCCGCCGCCGCGCCTCTCGTCTTTGTCGACCTCGGCCGCTGCATTGACATGAATCTGTCCAAGAAACGGCAGCAAGCTTCCGCAACAACCCTGCAGCCGTAAGCTTTCTTCTTCCCCTGCTCCAGATCCGCATTAGGGTTCGTAGGTTCTTCCTGTGTTCGTCGCTATTGATCTCGGTTCTCCGTAGTTCTAACACTGCAGCCTCCTCTGATCCAAGAATAGTACAAAACTTATGCGATAACTGTTTCTCACTCATTTTTGATATTAGTAGATCCATTTATATTGCAAAGAGGCCTTCTTAGAACTGATGGACTCATCTGTACTCTGTTTTTAGGTCTAGAATATTTTCTTTTCTGAATAGCCGTTTGATTCAAAATAGTAACTGCATTTTGTGAAACTTGTTTATCCACACTTAGGCAAAAATATGTATCTGTTAGGTTCCCCTAACCATGGCGACTCTTATCACCGGCTTAAAAGATAATGCTTTAGTTGATAATCTTGACCGCCCATGGCGGTTTAAATAATTGAACTGTCAATGATGCTTATGGCGACTTAAAGAATCTGTCACAATTATCCTCATACCATTAGTGCCCTAGATAAGCCGCCATCTTGAATATTGACATTTCCTCCGGCTTAAATTTGAACCAGAAATTTTATCCTTTCCTAGGCTTTCATCACCATGGCACCTAAGACAAGCACCTCATGTAACTGGGTCCCATCCATCATCACCGAGCAGACTCTCGAAGACTTTGTGAAAGTTGGTTATCCATCATCACCGAGCAGACTCTCGAAGACTTTGTGAAAGTTGGTTATGTGCCAAAAAGGGATGTCATGTCATATCGTGCTCCTGACCTGACAGAAGAGAGACCTCAACCCAAGGAAGGGGAGGTGATTGTTTTCTTGGATCATATGAACCAGGATTTTTCACCACTCGGCTCAAAATTCTTTAGAGACGTCCTGCACTTCTTCGATCTTCGCCCTCAAGACATCGGACCCAATTCCGTGTCTAATATCTGCAATTTTCAAGTGTTCAGAGAGGTGAATCTTGGAGAAGAACCCAATCTATTACTCTTCAGGGAGTTATTTTACTTGAACCGCCAGAATGAATGTGCCAGTGGATAAAGCTTGGAACTTGGCGGCGTCTCAACCCAGCATCGGAGAGACGTCATTTTTCCTTACGCTAATCCGCCAAGCCACCCTAAAGACTAGAATCAGACGTGGTTTTATTGCCAAGACACTTCCCCGGCTGATGAGAATCCTCTGCCCAGTTTTCGCGCCTTGCGCCTCGATTCCAATCATCCACTGCATGACAAGATATCACCTGCCGAACGCAAAACACTCGCCCTCTACTTGGCCAAAATCAAAGCTCTTCTAGGGAACGGACTGAATGGTATTGACTTGGTCTAGGTCTGGCACGCCTGGCGGATCATTCCATTAAGCCACCGCCCCGGTCTAATGTGCAATTACTCAGGCAAGAAAGATGACCCTCAGCGACACAGCCGTGACAATCTACCTGATCATGTCGTCAATGATATGACCAAGTGTCTTCTTAATGAAAGCTTAATAGACTGCGGCTAGGTGGGCTTACGCCCTTTCTGCAAAACCAATCCGGCTCCAGTGGTAAGTCGCCAAGCCGAACAAATCATTTCCAATATTGATGCTTTTATCTGTACTCAAACTTTTGCTGATTTTCACAGGCTAATAATAAGTTTTGGAAAGTTAAATATGACCATGAGGCCGCAAAAAGGGACAGGAAGGCCAAGAGAGCCGCTAGGAGAGCCGCCGCAAAGAGACGCGCAAAGAAACCCAACGCTTCTGAGCATCTTCAGTTGGATGATTGTTCTGAGTCAGAGGTAGTCCTTGACTCCCTTGGATTATTTTTTAATCACCTTATTGATACTGATTATGATCAGGATGACACGGGTACGAGCCGCGGGATGGATGAAGAGGTAACTATCATTTCCTCCCACTCAGAACCTTTGCCATGCCAAAAAATCCGCCAAGTAACCCCGAAAGTAAGATTTTCACATCCCTTAGCTTATCAAGATCCTCAATTTCTTTTGAAGCGACAGATTCATGAGAACCGGAGGCAGACCCAGACCACCAAAGATGCGGAACTCTCCTACGGTCTACCCAATACACCAAGAAAGTGTCGGAATGAGGTCATCTCCATCTTATATTCCTCTTATCCTTTGGCTGGTCTCACTCGTCAGCCACTGAACCCTTCTGACTCGAATTATCAGGAAACCTCTCCTTCTTCTGGCAACTCAATCCAATCCAACTTGCCGGCTTTCAAGACTTCTCCAGGGTAATGATGCCTTTAATTATCTTGTACTTTGAATTCTTATGCTTATACTAACCTTTTGATCTTTATGTAGCAGCAAAGAAAAGGTTAGCAAGAAGGCCAAGAAGGACAAGCCGGTTGCTGAGCCAACTCTCAAAGAACCGGCGCTTCAGACGGTCATACCAGAAACCTCTGCTACTGAGTAGCCGCCTGAGCCAGCGCATGAACCTCCTACATCAGCCGCTGACCTGCCTGCTGAACAAGCTCTTGATGGGTTTGACAATCCTGAAGTCTCAAGCCCAGTTAAGACAAATGACCCTCAAGAAGCTGAAGTTGAGATTACCAAGACGAGTTACACTGAGCTGGGAAGGCCTACTATGCTTGCCAAATGCACTGCCAAAGAAGAACTCCTGGAACACTATAAGGTCAGATTTGACCTTACAGATTACTCTCACATGAGTGCCGGAGATGTTTTATCTGGCTATCTCACCAAGTGCACATTAGCTGCGACGTTGAAATCGACATGGTGAAGCAGATGCACCATAAGTTTGAGGTATGATCTCCTCTTTCCCCTGAATCATTCTTATTACGCCATCCCCCAAGTCTATTGCTTATGATGAATATGCTGTGGACTTAGAAAACGTTAGACAAGTATTAACAATGTCTTTAGATTAAAAAAAACCTGTAAAAATCTAGCTTAATCCGTAGCCCCCAAGGGCCGGTTTAATCAAAGTGAACGAGCCGGTCCTTCACATGCTTGTGTAGAACATATTAACTGCATAGTTTGAACTGCAATATGCATTAGCCCCCAAGTGCCAAGTAGTCTTGCTTGCAAAGTGCTTGGGACTTTAATTTTGTGAATCGCCAACCTTATGAACCGCCACTATAAATAGACTTCCATGGTAGACATTAGCCCCCAAGTGCCAAGTAGTCTTGCTTGCAAGGTGCTTGGGACTTGAATATGATATGCTAATAATCATGACTTTGATCCAGTATTTGCGCAAGTTACCACCAGGCAATTGCAATCAGAAATCGCCGATTTAAAGAACCGCCTGCAATCACAAGAAACAGAAACCCAAAGGGCCAACTCCAAGTTTGAATTCAGTGTATCTGAACAAGAGAAATTGAAGGCCGACTTTGAGGCGGAGAGAAAGACTTGGGCTAATGAAAAGAATGCCTTAACCCAACGAGCTGACAATTCAGAGGCAGCTCTTGAAAAGGCAACCAATGAATTGTCTGGCTTGAAATGCCATGTGACCCAGATGGTTACTGCAATCTTTGGTAAGTCGCCCTGCAAGTTATAAATAATGTATACTTTTCAATGATCATATAAATTTGTTCTTTAACACACCTGACATTGCTATGCAGGCCCTAGGATCTCAAATCTGAACCAGGACATTTGGATAAAGCTGAAGGGAGTTTATACACTGGTGGAGCAACTCTACACTGGGTCTCAGCGCGCCTTAGCCACCGTGGCCCTGTCCAATGAAGTTCCCACACTTTTGGTGGATGTGCTAAGGAAGCTTTCTGTGCTACCCCAATGGATTACTGAACTGAAGCGATCGTCTGCAAGAGCCGGAGCTGTAGCTGCGTTGAGCCGGGCCAAAGCTTGGCTTCCGGAACTATACCCGGCTGACATTGCTATTGGGTATCCGAGCTTAAAAGAAGACGTTGCACCCTTTGAAAAGGAAGATTTCGCTGCCTGTGTGAAGGCAATACGCCCTGTGGCCACTTTGTTTGCTGAAGAAGCAGATCTCTCCAAGTACCAGGCGGGTTATGATGCAGAGAACCGGAGAATCCCAACACCACAATATACCTGACAAGTCTGATTCCACCAACTCGTAAGCATACCTTCGCCCCTGAGATTGATCCGGCCGGGGTAGTTGATGACGAAGCTGAATTTAAAGCTTTGAGTGGCATTGACTGGTCGTCATCAACCTTCCAGGCCCAGGAACAGGACGAAGAAGTGGAAAGGGTTGATCTGGAAGCTTCAGGCCTTCAAGAGAACTAATCCGTTGGGCGGCTCATATTTGTAGCCTTGCTGAAAAACAATGTTTAATCATTTTGACTTGGGGAGTCATGTAATAGGAGTAGAAATGACATTGCTGTGCCGTGCCGTCATGCACGTTTTGATGCCTTAACACTGTTTAAGCCGCCATCATATGTTTACTCCCTCTTACGCTTTTCTATTTTCCTTGCGCATAAGAAATCTGTAATCTGTCCTGCACAGAGAGGTAGATCATAGAGACCCTCGGCGGCTTACTGCAGGGCGGGTCATAACTATCCCACATAATTATAAATGTGAAACATGAGTTATAAATAATTCTGATGAGAATCAGAACTTTCAATATAACTGTGATAACATCATACCTGAGATATCAAATTTCCACTGCCGGTTTAAATGACCTGTACAGTAAGGGTGATGACCCAGTTTAGAAATCATGACTTCACTTAGAGTTTGTCACACGCCGGGCGACTGATTGCTCAAAGTTAAGCCGGCTCAAACAAAAACCTTATATGTCTTAAATCATGGACACCAAAAAAGGTCTCAAGACAAATCCAAAGAGTGCTTTCAAAAAAGACTTAAACAAAAAGAATAGAAAGACAAATTTAAGGCTTCTGATTCAAATATGATCAGTAAACTGTCCCAAAGGGGTTAAGCTAGGGTTCGAATACGACCATGTAGCCCCCAGTGGCGGCATTGCATCGATCAAGAGGGTACCGACAGCTATGTTCTCTTTGATTCGAATACGACCTATGTTTGAACAGGAAGCCCCCAAATGACCTTGAGAATATTTAATGACTCTGATTCGAATGCGATCTGGGTCGGACCCAAGAGGGGTTTAAGCTATGATTCAAATACGATCAAGAGGCCCCCAAGTGGGTTTTGGCATTGCGCTGATCAAGTGGGTACCGACAGCTATGTCCTCTTTGATTCGAATATGACCTATGTTTGAACAGGAAGCCCCCAAGTGACCTTGAGAATATTTAATGACTTTGATTCGAATACGATCAGGGTCGGACCAAAAGGGGTTAAGCTATGATGCGAATATGATCCAACCACCAAATGATCAAGTTTGTTTGAACAGCTATGATTCGAATACGATCAGGAAGCTATGCCAAAGGAGTTAAGCTAGATTCGAATACGATCAGCCCCCAATGGTCTTTTTGAAATTATGACAATGAAGACATATGATCTTTGGGGACGAAAAGGACAGAGGTTCTGCTTTATTATTGATAATATATACATCACCAAGATATGTACATCATGAGAGCCGGTGGTAGTAAGGCCGAAGATGAGCTATATTCCACGACCGGCGGGTCTCCTCCTCCGACTTACGTGAGTCTTTGTGCTCTCGAACATCGATAAGATAGTATGGCCTGTTATTTAAATTCTTGCTGACCACAAAGGGCCCTTCCCAAGGTAGGGATAACTTGTGTGCGTCAGTGTGATCCTGGATGAGCCAAAGCACCAAGTCGCTTTCTTGAAAGGTTCTGGATTTAACCCGGCGGCTGCGATAACACCGCAAGTCCTGTTGGTAAATCGCCGAGCGGGCTGCTGCCAAGTCACACTTTTTCATCCAACAGGTCAAGTGCCTTCCGACGTGCTTGCTCATTGTTAGCTTCCACGTAAGCCGCTACTCGGGGTGAGTCATGGCGGATGTCACTAGGAAGAACCGCCTCTGCTCCATAAACCATGAAGAAAGGGGTATAACCCGTAGATCTGTTGGAGGTAGTATTGATGCTCCATAACACTGATGGTAACTCCTCCACCCAACAACCCGGTATTCGTTGCAAAGGAACTAAAAGCCGGGGCTTGATACCCTTCAAAATCTCCCGATTGGCTCTTTCTGCTTGACCATTGGAATGGGGTGAGCCACTGATGAGACATCAAGCCGGATATGCTCACCTTGACAGAACTCCTCCATATCCCCCTTGGACAAGTTAGTGCCATTATCAGTTATGATGCTATGGGGGAAACCAAAACGGAAAATCACCTTTTTCATGAATTGAACCGCCGTCGCCGCATCACATTTGCTGACCGGCTCTGCTTCTACCCACTTTGTGAATTTATCCACTGCCACCAAAAGGTGAGTCTTTTTATCCTTGTATCTTTTGAAAGGCCCAACCATGTCAAGCCCCCACACAGAAAACCACCAAGTAATTGGTATCATCCTCAACTCTTGAGCCGGCACATGAGCTCACCTTGAAAAGTTCTGACACTCGTCACATTTACTGACCAGATCTTCTGCATCAACATGAGCCGTTAGCCAATAAAATCCATGACAAGAAGCTTTGGCCACAAGGGACTTTGAACCGGCGTGATGGTCGCAATCTCCTTCATGAATCTCACGAAGAATATATTGGCTTTCTTCAAGAGAAACACATTGTTGAAACGCCCCAGTGACACAGTGATGATGTAACTCGCCATAGGGCAATCGTCATTGACTTAGACCGCCGGATTATCTGTCTAGCCAAGGTTTCATCCTCAGGCAATTCTCCCCGGGTCATGTAAGCCAAGTATGGCACTGTCCAATATGGGATGACGTGAAGAGCCACCACCAACTGTGCCTCCGGGTCAGGCACAACCAAGTCTTCCTCTGTAGGTAACTTCACAGAAGGATTATGCAAAACATCCAAGAAAGTATTCAAGGGTACCAATTTACGCTAAGATCCAAGCCGGCCGCCTCATTCTTCTTGCGATCGATGTGCTCCACCTGATAACCCTTGAAGTGTCCAGCCACAGCATCAACCTCGCGGCGGTAAGCCGCCATAAGAGTCGCCGAAGCACCTTACCCGGCTTAAGTTCATCTCCTTAGCCATCCGAATACCATGGAGCAAGGCCTCATACTCAGCTGCATTGTTAGTACAGGGAAACATCAACCTTAGCACATAACAAAATTTGTCACCTTGGGGGGAAGCCAAAACAACTCCAACGCCCGAGCCTTCCAACTGCCTGGATCTATCAAAGTGAATAGTCCAGTATGTGTTATCCGGCTTCTCTTCAGGCACCTGCAACTCTATCCAATCGTTGATGAAATCCACCAGTGCTTGAGACTTGATAGCAGTACACGGCACATATTTTAAACCATGAGGCCCAAGCTCAATAGCCCACTTGGCGACTCGTCCTGTAGCCTCTCTGTTCTGGATGATATCCCCCAAAGGAGCAGAACTGACCACAATGATGGGATGACCTAGGAAATACTGCTTAAGCTTCCGGCTGGCCATGAACACCCCATAAACAAGCTTCTGCCAATGTGGATACCTCTGTTTGGACTCAATAAGCACCTCATTGATGTAGTAAACCGGCTGTTGAACCGGATATTCCTTACCAGACTCCTTGCGCTCCACCACAATGGGCACACTGACAACACGTGCATTAGCAACCACATATAACAGCAATGGCTCCTTATCAATGGGAGAAACAAGAACTGGCGGCTCAGCCAATTGTCTCTTAAAATCCTCAAAGGCAACGTTAGCAGCATCACTCCAGATAAAGTCATCTGTCTTCTTTAACATCTGATACAGTGGTATGGCCTTCTCACCTAACCGGCTTATGAACCGGCTTAAAGCAGCAATACGACCCGCCAAACGCTGAACATCATTGATACACTTGGCTTTTGCCAAAGAGGTGATAGCCTTGATCTTCTCCGGGTTATCCTCAATGCCTCTGTTAGAAACCAGAAATCCCAAAAGTTTGCCTGCTGGCACACCAAAGACAAACTTTGCTGGGTTAAGCATCATATTGTAGACCCAGAGGTTATCAAAGGTCTCCTTGAGATCATCTATAAGTTTCCTTCTCTCCGGACTTCACCACAATATCATCCACATAAGCATGCACATTGCGGCCAATCTGAGTATGAAGGCAATTCTGCACGCAACGCTGATAAGTCGCTGGGCACTCTTGAGCCCAAAAGGCATAGAAACATAATAGAAGGCTCCAAAGGGAGTAATGAACGCCGTCTTCTCCTGGTCCTTAACCGCCATCTTGATATGATGATATCCAGAATAAGCATCGAAAAAACTCAGATGCTCACATCCTGCCATATCATCAATGATTTGATCAATACGCAGGAGAGCAAAGGGATCAGCCGGACAAGCCTTGTTCAAGTCCATGTAATCCACACACATGCGCCAAGTGCCATTCTTCTTGAGCACTAGCACCGGGTTAGCCAACCATTCAGGATGGAATAGCTCAATAATGAACCCGGCTGCCAAGAGCCGGGCCACCTCCTCACCAATGGCCTTGCGCCTCTCCTCGTTAAACCGTCGAAGAAACTGCTTGACCGGCTTATACATAGGATCAATTTTGAGAGTGTGCTCAGCGAGTTCTCTCGGTACACCTAGCATGTTAGAAGGCTTCCATGCGAAGATGTCCCGATTCTCACGGATGAACTCGATGAGCATGCTTTCCTATTTGGGATCCAGATTGGCACTGATACTGAATTGTTTAGATGAATCGCCAGGAACAAAATCGACCATCTTGGTGTCCTCAGCCGATTTAAACTCAGTGGTGGGCTTCTTCAAGGATGTCATGTCGGCCAGGTTAACATCGTCCTTATAATACTTTAACTCTTCCGCAGCACAGACCGACTCAACATAAGCCGCGTTGCATTACTCACACTCCAGAGCCACCTTTCAACTGCCATGAACCGTAATGGTCCCTTTATGACCCAGCATCTTCAGCTGCAGATAAACATAACACGGCCATGCCATAAACTTGGCGTAAGCCGGTTGCCCAAATAGAGCATGATACGGGCTCCTGATCTTGACCACCTCAAAAGTTAATTTCTCGGCCCTGGAGTCATACTCATCTTCAAAGGCTACCTCCAGCTCGATCTTGTCCACTAGGTATGCCGATTTACCAGGAACTACGCCGTGAAAAACAGTATTAGGCTGCTTAAGATTTTTATCTGTTAACCCCATACGACGGAAGGTCTCATAATAAAGGATATTGATGCTGCTACCTCCATCCATGAGTACCTTCGTGAACTTGTACCCCCCCAACTTGAGGTGCTACCACCAAAGCCAAGTGACCCGGGTTGTCAACCCGAGGCGGGTGATCCTCCCGACTCAACATAATGGGCTGCTCAGACCATCGCAAGTATCGAGGAACTGCCGGCTCAACGGCGCTCACTGCCCTCTTGTGAAGCTTCTGGCCCCTCTTACATAAACTTGTGGTGAAAACATGATACTGCCCACTGTTCAATTGTTTTGGATGACTCTGATAGCCAGACAGCTGCTGCTGCTGCTGACCCTCCTGACCAGATTGTTGATTGTAGCTGCCTTGACCACCTTGATTGAAATCACCTTGATTATTCTGGTGGCCCTGAAAGCCGGAACCAGAACCGCCACCTCCATTGTTCGGGGTATGAAAGCCGCCACCTCCTGAACCGCCACCCGGCCCGTGATTACCATTGAATATGTTGGAATTCTTGAAAGCCTTCATGATAGTGCAATCCTTCCAGAGGTGAGTAGCCGACTTCTCTTCAGTGTCGTGCTTCGGGCAGGGTTCATTTAACAACTGTTCAAGAGTAGGACCTAACCCGCCAGATCGAGGAGGTGGCCTCCCCTTACGCCGCTGATTGTTGCCCTGTGCATTGGTGTTAGCCACAAACTCTGAGCTACCATCTGCCTTACGTTTATTGTTGCTGCCTTGATTTGCCGGGCTAGGCTGAGGAACCTTAGCATTGCTGCTCTTCTTTCCCTTCCCTGCCTTCTCATCGTCAGACTCGGGATCCTTGGTACTATTAGAGTCAGCATATTAGACGAGAGCCACCATTAGCTGGCCCATGTCAGAACACTCGCGCTTGAGTCACCCCAGCTTCATCTTCAGAGGCTCAAAATGGCAATTTTGCTCTAACATTAATATTGCAGAACCGGCGTCCATCTTATCAGAGGAATGCATTATCTCCTTAACCTGGTGCACCCAATGGTTCGTGGACTCACCCTCCTGTTGCTTGCAACTAGTCAAGTCCACAACCGACATGGGTTGCTTACACGTATCTTTAAAGTTCTGGATAAACTTCTCCTTTAACTCTGCCCAAGAACTAATGGAATTAGGTGGCAACGCCTTCAACCAGTTACGAGCCGTTCCATCCAGCATCATGGTGAAGTACTTGGCCATTGCAGCATCACTAACTTCCAGTAATTCCATGGCCATCTCATAACTCTCGATCCACGCCGCAGGCTGTAAACCGGCTGTGTAATTAGGTACCTTACGAGCCCCCTTAAAATCCTTGGGCAAACGCTCGTTACGCAGATCCGGCACCAAACAAGGCACACCCCCGGTCCTGGTGACCACACCTGCTTAACTGACACCATCGGATAAACCGGCAGGGGCTGTTAAGCCGCCTGCTGAGCTGTTATTTCTGCTGCCTGTTGAGCCGCTAGCTGTGCTGCCTGTTGAGCCACCTGCTCAATTTGCTGGCACACTCTGTCCTGATTATGCACATTAGGAGCCCCACCCTGAGCCGGATCGGACCCGAGCGGCTGATCGCGGCGCTGGGTGTTGCTTGGAACGGCCGGCGAGTCTAGAAGCCTGCTATAACTCTTGCTCCGGCTCGGACGTGGGGTTGAATGAATCATGTCTCTACTATAAGAGTATGCCTCCTGCTATGCTAAGGCTGTCTGAAGAAGAGCTTTGACCCTTCATGTTTCAACCGCCGTTGGTGAATCGCCATTAGTTGGGAGAGCCACCAGTCGTGCTGCCGCCGCGATCATGTTCTCCAGCGGGTTAGAATAATGACTCGGTGGTGTTGGCACATAAGGAGGTGGAGCGGTACTCAGACGCGGGGGTCCCAGAACCTGTGGCTGAATCGGCTTGTTGGTCTCAGGTACTGCGACTCGGTTTACTCCCGGCGGGTTACTGGGTCCTACTTCGGGTGTCTGGAAAAGGTTCCTAGGATCATAAACCGGAGGCAGCCGAGATTGAGCCTTCTGATATCTTCTCCTCATAACCTCATTTGGCGCATTCTGCTCCATCATGAGCTGGAAAGCCTGTGACTGAATCTGCTGTGCTCGGGCATCCAGAGCTGCTCGCTTAGCGGTCATCCTGACGTCTTCCACAACCAGGTCTTCTTTAGCTTGTGCTATATCAAGCTTCAACTGTGCCACCTCCGCATCATGTTGAGCCTGATCTGTCGGGTTGACCACAGAGGTTAACAGGGTCGTTAACTTGTCCATGAGATCCATCAACACCCGAGTTGGCGAGTGCACAGGGCCTCCTGCCCTGGCTGCCACTGTCCTGGAGGTCATGCCACCGCAGTTGATGAATTTAACGCAGGTTGGGTACCTACCATGAAGATTTCGACTTTGCTCTGTGGCTCAAAGGGGTCCGGAATACTGCTGCCATCTGAACAACCCCCAAGCCCGCAGTCTTGCAGTTGATAGAACGAATCCGTCCTACCTATGGACGACTCACCATCCGAGTAGATGGCCATCTCACCGTCGTAAACAGATCCTTCAGAAAATCCCCCTCCATGGATGCATCCCACGAAGGCACGCCTCACGACGGGTTGAGCCCGGGCGGGTCTCGCACACTGAGCCATCTCGATGATGTCGGTGCAGATGTCCGGCTCAGGTCCCGGCTCGCCGATCTTGTCGATGAAGACGTCGATTCCGCCGAAGGGGACCCGGCACCTATACTCGATTGAGCCAGCATCGAGGCCCCAGCCTGCATAGTCGATGTAGAGCTTGCCTCGACGACTCTTGGTCATCCGGCCCACAACATATCCCTTGAGCCCTTCGAAGCTGCCCTTCAAGAACTCAAATCCACCGTGCATTGCCCCCACGGTGGGCGCCAACTTTCATGGAATTGTCATGTCAGATGTCCTAGCGTAAGGACTTAGTCATGGAGCCATCGCAACTAGGAAGCTTAAAGGGGTTAAACGGGACAAAGGACACGAGGTTTATACTGGTTCGGCCCCTTGCGGTGAAGGTAAAAGCCTACGATCCAGTTTTGGGTGGGATTGATTATGAGTCGATAATCAGGGAGCGAATCCGCTTGACCTAGTTCTCGATCTAATGTTACTTGCCTGAACCACCGCCGGGTCATCCCTTTATATATAGAGGTCGACGCCCAGCGGCTCATAGAGTCCCGGCCGGTTCATAAACAGTGTCCGGCTCAGTCTCTCTCTATTCCTTTCTTACAATACAAGTTAAGCATATAAGGCGGTTTATCTCTACAGGCCTTAAATCGCCTCTGGGCCTTGGGCCTTTAAATGAGCCACCATCTTCAAGTGTCTTCGTGGGCTTCATCGTAGGTGTGACCCGGCCCCTCCTGGGCGGGTCATACCTAATAGTTATATCCCCAACACTATGGTTAGATTTTATCTTAATACTTTTCTCGTAGTTGCGGATGTTTGCGAGGGGTTAATCATAAGTAGGAGGTTTGTTCAAGGTAGCCCAATCCTTTTGTTGGAAAGGACATGCCGAAACGGTTTCTTATAATCTTCAAGAACGCTTTGCTTATTATAAGAAGCTGTTTCGGCATGTCCTTTGCCACAAAAGGATTGGGCTACCTTGCTGCACTTTATTTACTGTCACCATTACTTGCTCATTACAAATTACCTTGTTATCAAACTACTCGTTACCGACAATTTCAGTGCTTGTAGAGATTACCTTGCTGAAAACCACTTGTCATTTCGTTATGCTCCTCATTGGGTTCGACACTCTTACTTATCGAAAGGTCTACGATTGATCCCCTATACTTGTGGGCCATCAGTAACATCTTGTGCTAGTTGATGGAAAAGTTGGCTGATTTCCAGCATGCTAGGAGAGTGTTGGAGTGTGTTTGGTTGATGACAAATGCAATCAGTACCTAGTACAGTCTTTAATATTACTACAAGTTGAGGAACAAACAATCAAAGAAATTTCTATGTCTGCATCATGATGTTCATATTCAGATACATTTATAGATATAACATCTAAAAAGCATTAAAAAGATACTCGTTACTAGAGCAGATAGCAGTAATACAATTTGACAATGATAAAAACGAAAATGAACTAGCTAATAAACATAATATGACATGCATTTAGATGGCTATTATGCTGGATGTCCTCACATTATTAGTTTCACTACAAGAAGGATATTTGTGATCTGATGAGAGATGACAAAATAGCTGCTGTTAACATTGGAAGGTATATAACTAACCAGTCGTCGGGGGATGGAGCACCGACAGCGGATGGCCACGTCGCGGGCAGTGGAGTGACTGGCGAGGGGCCAGGGATGGCAGCATGTGGCGCCGGTCTTCACCGGTCGGGGCCGGGGCTCAGGGAACCGATCTTCACCGGTCAGTGGCATGCGGTGTGCCTCAATGCGGGGGTCGTCACTGCTACGTATTGAGCTTGAGTTGGTTTTCCTTGAAGAGGAAAGGGTGATGCAGCACAGTAGCGTAAGTATTTCCCTCAGTTTTTGAGAACCAAGGTATCAATCCAGTAGGAGGCTCCTCACAAGTCCCACGAACCTACACAAACAAACAAAGAACTCGCAACCAACGCGATAAAGGGGTTGTCAATCCCTTCACGGCCACTTGCGAAAGTGAGATCTGATAGAGATAATATGATAAGATAAATATATTTTTGGTATTTTGTGATATAGATTGGAAAAGTAAAAAATGCAATTAAAAGTAGATTGAAAGCGTATATGATAAAAGATAGACCCGGGGGCCATATGTTTCACTAGAGGCTTCTCTCAAGATAGCATAAGTATTACGGTGGGTGAACAAATTACTGTCGAGCAACTGATAGAAAAGCAAATAATTATGAGATTATCTAGGCATGATCATGTATATAGGCATCACATCCGTGACAAGTAGACCGACTCCTACCTACATCTACTACTATTACTCCACACATCGACCGCTATCCAGCATGCATCTAGAGTATTAAGTTCATAAGAATAGAGTAACGCATTAAGAAAGATGACATGATGTAGAGGGATAAACTCATGCAATATGATATAAACCCCATCTTTTTATCCTCGATGGCAACAATACAATACGTGCCTTGCTGCCCCTGCTGTCACTGGGAAAGGACACCACAAGATTGAACCCAAAGCTAAGCACTTCTCCCATGGCAAGAAAGATCAATCTAGTAGGCCAAACCAAACCGATAATTCAAAGAGACTTGCATAGATAACTCAATCACACATAAAAGAATTCAGAGGAGATTCAAATATTTCTCATAGATAAACTTGATCATGAACCCACAATTCATCGGATCTCGACAAAGACACCGCAAAAAGAGTTACATTGAATAGATCTCCACAAGAGAGGGGGAGAACATGGTATTGAGATCCAAAAATAGAGAAGAAGCCATCTAGCTAATAACTATGGACCCGAAGGTCTGTGGTAAACTACTCACAACTCATCGGAAGGGCTATGGTGTTGATGTAGAAGCCCTCCAGTGTGGATTCCCCCTCCGGCAGAGTGCCGGTGACGGCTCCAAGATGGGATCTCACGGATACAGAAGGTTACGGTGGCGGAAATATTTCTTCGGTGGCTCCCTTGATGGTTTTGCGGTATATGGGTATATATAGGAGGAAGCAGTACGTCGGTGGATGCCCGAGGGGCCCACGAGATAGGGGCGCGCCCTATAGGGGGGGCACCCTCCACCCTCGTGGCTTCCTCGATTGTTTCTTGACTTGCACTCCAAGTCCTCTGGATCACGTTCGTTCCAAAAATCACGCTCCCGAAGGTTTCATTCCGTTTGGACTCTGTTTGATATTCCTTTTCCTCAATATACTGAAATAGGCAAAAAACAGCAATACGGGCTGAGCCTCCGGTTTGTAGGTTAGTCCCAAAAATGATATAAAAGTGTAAAGTAAAGCCATAAACATCCAAAACAGGTAATATAATAGCAAGGAACAATAAAAAATTATAGATACGTTGGAGACGTATCAAGCATCCCCAAGCTTAATTCCTGCTCGTCCTCGAGTAGGTAAATGATAAAAACAGAATTTTTGATGTGGAATGCTACCTAGCATAATTCATTGTATTTCTCTTTATTGTGGCATGAATGTTCAGATCCAAATGATTCAAAATAAAAGTTCATATTGACATAAGAAATAGTAATACTTCAAGCATACTAATAAAGCAATCATGTCTTCTCAAAATAACATGGCTAGAGAAAGTTATCCCTACAAAATCATATAGTCTGGTTGTTGCTCTATCTTCATCACACAAAGTATTTAATCATGCACAACCCCGATGACAAGCCAAGCAATTGTTTCATACTTTAGTAATCTCAAACTTTTTCATTTTTTCACGCAATAGATGAGCATGAGCCATGGACATAACACTATATGTGGAATAGAAGGGTGGTTGTGGAGAAGACAAAATGGAGAAGATAGTCTCACATCAACTAGGCATATCAACGGGCTATGGAGATGCCCATTAATAGATATCAATGTGAGTGAGTAGGGATTGTCATGCAACGGATGCACTTGTCACGCCCAATATGCGACCCTATCCTAAAGGAACTCGAAGGTCCCACCAAGGATAGAAGCGCATATTGGAGACGCTTTTGCAAGTTGGATATCAGTACATCATACCATTACATAATAGTTGGGGATACATACAAGAGGCATGCAATGCCACACGAATACAACAACATCATACATAAGAGCATCATCCGACTACTGATGAAACACAAACAGGAACTCAAACGACATCCACCCTGCTAGCCCAGGCTGCCGACCTTGAACCTATCCCCTGATCAAAGAAGAAGCAGAAGAAAAAATCCAAAACAAGTAAACATCGCTCTCACGTCATGATCGTCGCATAATCTGCACCTGCAACTGTTGTTGTAGTAATCTGTGAGCCACGAGGACTCAGCAATCCCATTACCATGGGTATCAAGACTAGCAAAGCTTAATGGGTAAAAGAATGGATAAGTGGTGAGGTTGCAGCAGCGTCTAAGCATATATGGTGGCTAACATACACAAATAAGAGCGAGAAGAGAAGCAAACGGAACGGTCGAGAAGCTACAAGTAATCAAGAAGTGATCCTAAACTACTTACATACATACATAACCCAAAACCATGTTCACTTCCCGGACTCCACCGAAAAGAGACCATCACGGCTACACACACGGTTGATGCGTTTTAATTCGAATCTGGTGTCAAGTTCTCTACAGCCGGACATTAACAAATTCCCATCTGCCACATAACCGCGGGCACATCTTTCGAAAGTTTAAACCCTGCAGGGGTGTCCCAACTTAGCCCATACAAGCTCTCACGGTCAACAAAGGATATTCATTCTCCCAGGAAGACCCGACCAGACTCAGAATCCCGGTTACAAGACATTTCGACAATGGTAAAACAAAACCAGCAAAACCGCCCGGATGTGCCGACAAATCCTGATAGGAGCTGCACATATCTCGTTCTCAGGGCACACCGGATGAACACTACGTACAGCTAAAACCAGCCCTCAAGTTTCCCCGAGGTGGCGCTGCAAGTGGCTCTAGTTCGGACCAACACTCGGAGGAGCACTGGCCCGGGGGGGGGGGGGGAGGGGTTAAATAAAGATGACCCTCGGGCTCCGGAAACCCAAGGGAAAAAGTCTTAGGTAGGCAAATGGTAAAACCATGGTTGGGCCTTGCTGGAGGAGTTTTATTCAAAGCGAACTGTCAAGGGGGTCCCATAAATCACCCAACCGCGTAAGGAACGCAAAATCAAGGAACATAACACCGGTATGATGGAAACTAGGGCGACAAGAGTGGAACAAAACACCAGGCATAAGGCCGAGCCTTCCACCCTTTACCAAGTATATAGATGCATTAATTAAATAAGAGATAGTGTGATATCCCAACATAATCCTATCCACCATGGAGCAATCTTCAACTTCACCTGCAACTAACAACGCTATAAGAGGGGCTGAGCAAAGCGGTAACATAGCCAAGCAACGGTTTGCTAGGAAGGGTGAAGAGGTTAGAGGCTGACATGGCAATGTGGGAGGCTTGAAGAGCAATTGATAGGTAGCGCGGCATAGCGATAGAGCAAAGCAACTAGCATAGGTGACGGTCATCTTGCCTGAAATCCTGCTAGGAAGAAGAACGAGTCCATGGAGAAGATGAAGCCACGAAGACGAACCAAGCATAGACGAACGAACCCTCACGATCGCAATGAAACAGGAACTAACGAGAAGGAGCACAATCAGAAAAAAGCAAACAACAAGGTAAACACAAAACACATAGACATGACATGATGCACAACCAAACATGATGGATGACAAGGTTACATGAAGCTACTCATGCCAAGAGATGATGCATACAAGAACAACATAGCCAAACAAGTTTAAATGAGGCCGGGAACAACATATAACAATTCCGGTAAGTCCTCATATGCAAATTTCGAAATTGGTCCAGATCTGAATAAACCTTATGTTCAAGTTGTTAAACAACAAGTTAAAATGCTCCAAGATGATCTACACGAAATTCTAGTCAAGTTGCATATAAAGTTCATTTAGTTCGGAGCTAAGGCCTAGAAGATATGAGCAAAACAAGTTAAACATGGCATTGATGCAAAAGGCATACAAACATCAAGAAAACACTCTCAAAACATGAATGCAAGATGATAATATGAAACTACATGCAAAATCACGCAAGTTTCATATAGAGCATGCTCAAAACGGAGCAACGGTGCAACACATACTCCAAACAAGATATAACAACAATCTCTCCAAAACAGCAACTAGGCATCTAGCAAGCATCAAAACAATATGCTACAGCACCTCAACATGAAAACAAAAGGCATGGACATGATGTACAGATGAAGCATAACAAAACATGAACAATGAGCTATCTCCAGAAATCAGTAGAACATGCTCAAAAGGACATGGCAAGATTGCAAATAATACCAGTTTCACAGACAGCAGAAATCACTGAGCATTGCAGAAATAACATCAGGTTGCAATATTTAGAGCTATCAAACAACATGCTACATGAACTTATCATGGCAAACAAAGGCATGGCATGCTAATACTAAATACAAAGAACAAAACTACCTTACTGAACTAATTCCAAAGATCAACATAAAAGATGGTAGGATCCATGCAAACATGGCAAGTGATGTGACAGATTCAGAATAACAGTACATGGCAGGAACGACAATAAGTAGGCATGTTGGTGATCTTGTACAACTCACCATAGAGCAATACATGGCATGACAAGGCGACAAACAGTAAGAAGACACATTTATGGAGATAAACATGGCAATAGCATAGTCATAGGGTGCATGGATCACTAGCAAAACTCATGGCAAAACTGAACTTCATGTTAACGGGCTGTCAACAACATTATTTAGCAAATTGAGAGAAATATTACAACAAGCTACAAAATACTATAAATGCAACCAGGGGCATGGATGGATAGAGCATGACATTTGTAACAAGACATCCTTACTGAACATCTCCATATTATGCATAGAATGATTTGTAGCAGCAGGTTTACATAGCATCATGATATAACAGATTCAGCCTAGCAAAACAGTAACAGCATGTAGCCCACTTCACAAGCTTGATGCACTCACTAAAAGACTCACACAAATACATGGATTGCACCACTGTAAATATGGCACGATGTAGCTCAAAACTCATATAGACATCAAGCTCATAGGATGCACACACAAAATGCAATGAAAAAGACAAATCAGCAAGTTCTGTTATAGACAGTAGTTAACATCATATTACACTCTTGCAACGATGATTAGGGCATCAAGATGAACTCAAATAAGCATGGCACAGTGGAATTAAATAAAGAGCATCTCACAAGGAACATTTTGACATATTACACACACAAAACAGAGCAACATGCATGAAGTTATGATGTGATGAACATGGACACAAAATGATGAATTACAGGGACTTGGAAGAAATTAACCACCTCGCGAAATCGGGACAGAGCCGTGCAGGTGTACTGTTTGGATCAGGGGATGAGGCCGTTCCGGGATGGTGCGATGCAGATCGGGCGAGGCCAGAGCGGCTCGGCGGCCATGGCGGTGCCGGCGAGGTCCGGCGGGGCCAGGACGACGGGACAGGGTCGGCGGGCCCCGGATGCCGGCCGGATCAGGGTGCCGGAGGAGGAGCGGCGCGGCTCCGGCGGAGCTTGGAGAGCGGGACGGCGGAACGGGCGAAGGCGGAGTGCGGGGGAGCGGCGCCGGCGAGGGTTAACCGGATCGGGTCCGGCCCGACATGATCTGGTGCTGCGGGTCTCGGGCGGCGGGTCGGCAAGGTGCGAGCGGCGCTGGGCGGCGACTTGCGGGGCGGCGGGGTCCGGCGATGGACGACACGATCGTGATCAAACGACGGAGAGCATGGAGGGGAGTTTGGTGGGGTAGGTGGGCTGTATGAATAGGTGCTAGGCTGCAAAGAGAAGGGGCTTTCGATTAACTCGGTTAACCGTTGGGGCATCAAACGACCTCCAAATGGAACGAAATTTGACGGGCGGTCTACCGGTGGTATACCAAGGCCACTCGGCAAATCGCGGTCCTTTCCGAGAATGTTTTTCAGTGGCTCACAAAACAAGGTCTAAGAGGGGCGATGGGCGCGTGCGAGTGTGGTTGGGCTCAGAATGGACAATGGAGAGAAATGGTGGAACCCAAATGGATGCAAGTTTTAAAAAACATGCAAATGAGATGCAGATGATGACATGGCAAAATGCAACACGCAAGCAAGTGAAATGGTAACAACGACGAATAACTGGAAGACACCTAGCGCATCGGGGCGTTACAACTCTCCTCCACTAACAAGAGATCTCGTCCCGAGATCTTAGGAACGAGACGGAAGAGAAAGAGGAAGAGGTGAAGTAAGAATGCAAGAGAGAAGATGAACAAAGTCAAGAGCACTTGGGTAGAAAAGAAGAATGACAAATACGACAAGACTCAAAAGCTCAATGAATAGGATAGACTCTGAAAGCACTCCGGTTAGAACAAGATCGAAAAGGAATGAACAAAAGAATTTGGGCAGCACTCCGACTGAAAATGGAAGGAATAGAACATGAACTTCACAAGATGGGATGGAACTTGATGAGATGAACAACCCAATGCCTCCGGAAGAGTTGAAATCGTGGAATGAAAAGAACTTAGAAGGAAGGATTGAACGGAGTTCTTGAGAGAATCAACAATGAAAGAATAAGCTTGTAGTGGACTTATCAACAGCAACTCAAAACTTGAGGTGAAATTATACCACAACCAATGTCTGAATAGCTGAGAAGAAAAAAGAAAATGCAAAACTCCACTTCAGAAGAATACGGAGAATTAATTGCACTTCGAGACGTGAGAAGAAAAGATACTTGAACTCCACCAACAAAATCTTGATGAACTCGTGAAGAATGAATTAATTCATGAAGAACCACCGTGAAGAACTCCGGTGAAAAAAAGATGATGAGATAGAATCAAGGATGAAAGAATAAGATGAAAGCTTGTGGTGATTTAGATGGAGGTTCCGACGAAATGGCCGAGGAAAATTTGAACTCCGGAAAAGAAAAGATGGAAAACACTTGGAACTAGAATTTATTCATCAAGAACAAACTCCGAAGAAAGGGATTAATCACTTTGAGGAAATAAGAATAAGATTTATTGTATGCTTATCCTTCGTCAAATTAAATTGATGACAATCAATGGATTTTGCATACTACTTATTCTTGTTGAAAAGGATTGAGAAGTGACATATCGCGAACTTGAGAAGGTCTTCATGAACCACCGGTAGGATTGGAAAGAACGAATGAATTGATATGATAAGAACGGAAAAGGAATCTTCAACGAACTCCCGTGAAAATGAAAATGAATCGCCGGAAAGAATTAGAGCAAGCACGAAGATACTTGAGGGAGTTTTGAAACAAGAGAATGAGGAGATCGCGAACTGATTGAAGACTACTTGATTGAATCACCGGAAGAATATGGAAACGAATGAAGTGGCAAGAATTTAGAATAATCGGAGAATGAAGCTAAAAACTGAGAACAAAGAAATCTTACAAAATGATGGCCTTCGGATGTTCGAGAAAGAAAGCAACTCCCGAAATGCATCGAATGATTGATAAGAATTTTCACAATTGAAACAATTTGATAGGATGACATTGAGCTAGCACCGTGAATCTCCGAGAGAATGGGCAAGATTTTAGGGAAACTCTTCTTCGGTCTTCAAAGTTGAGAATGGCAACGAGGAACACCACCAAAAATTGTTGAGACACTCCGGAAGAATGAAAAGCGAGAGAGGTTGAGCCAACAATGAAAATGATTTGAAATTGATCTTGGAGAAGGCATGTGACTGATGGGATCCATTCTTACGTCACACTTGAAAGAGTTTAAGAATAACTCCGGAATAATTGGAAGAGTCAGGTAAGATCCTGGGAAAAGACCTGTGGGTTAGGGCCCACTAAAAGAAAACACCATAGAAAAAAGATTGTTGAAGACATAAATGATGCACCAGAACACTTAAAATATTTGAATGAGGTGACAACCTCGAATTAATTCAAACACAGACAAATCTCCTGAGATGTCTTGAGCACTCCGAAAGGATAAACTGGCGATAGGCGAACGAGCAGGGAAAACACTTGATCCCAGGAAAAGAATGAGATCAACCCGAAAAAACTAGAATTGAAACCACCGGAGAAGACAAAGAGATGAATAATGTCAAACGAAATGAGAATTCACCGTTTGAAACAATTGGCGAAAGACTGAAGAGGCTCCACACAAATGAAAATTGATGGTCGAAAAAGACTCGGGCTTCGGGAAGAACCGGGTGTGAGGGCGGGAAAAACAAAGGCAACTTGGAACGAGAAATCGATGAATAACTTGAAGAGTTGAAATAATTGAGAAAGAATGTAGAGACTTCGTACGAGTAGGATGGATACTCGATTATGGACTCTGGCTCCGAGAAGAAAAAGGGTGGGCATAGTCTTCATCATCCTTTCCTCACCGGGACAATGGTCTAATAATGAAGATCATCACACTTTTATTTATCTACAACTCATGATTACAACTCGATACTTAGAACAAGATATGACTCTATATAGATGCCTCCGGCGGTGTACCGGGATATGCAATGAATCAAGAGTGACATGTATGAAAAATTATGAGGTGGCCTTGTCACAAATACGATGTCAACTACATGATCATGCAAAGAGCAATACGACAATGATGATGCGTGTCATAATAAACGGAACGGTGGAATGTTGCATGGCAATATATCTCGGAATGGCTATGGAAATGCCATAATAGGTAGGTATGGTGGCTGTTTTTGAGGGAGGATTATGGTGGGTGGCTGGCACCGGCGAAGATTGCGCGGCACAAGATAGTCTAGCAATAGTGGAAGGGTGAGACTGCGTATAATCCATGGACTCAACATTAGTCATAAAGAACTCATATACTTATTGCAAAAATCTACAAGTCATTGAAAACAAAGTACTACACGCATGCTCCTAGGGGGATAGATTGGTAGGAAAAGACCATCGCTCATCCCCGACCGCCACTCATAAGGAAGACGATCAATAAATAAAATTGTGCTCCAACTTCATCATAAAGAGGTTCACCATACGTGCATGCTACGGGAATCACAATCTTTAACACAAGTATTCTTTAAATTCACAATTACCCAACTAGAATTACTCTAATATCACCACCTCTATATCTCAAAACAATTATCAAGTATCAAATTGATCATAGCATCCAATTCACTTTCTATGATAGTTTTTATTATACCCAACTTGGATGCTCATCATTCTAGGACCAAATTTATAACCATGGCAAATACCATGCTGTTCTAAAAGACTCTCAAAATAATATAAGTGAAGAATGAGAGATCAACAATTTCTTTAAAATTAAGCCACCGTTGTGCTCTAAAAGATATAAGTGAAGCACTAGAGCAAAAGTTATCTAGCTCAAAAAGATATAAGTGAAGCACATAGAATATTCTAATAATTTCCAATCAAGTAGGCTTCTCCCAAAAGGTGTGTACATCAAGGATGATTTTGGTAAACTAACAAGCAAAGACTCATGTAATACACGACGCTCCAAGCAAAACACATATCATGTAGCGAATAAAAATATAGCTCCAAGTAAAGTTACCAATGAACGAAGACGAAAGAGGGGATGCCTTACGGGGGCGTCCCCATGCTTAGGCTTTTGTCTATTCTTGAATGTCTTGGGGTGCCTTGGGAATCCCCAAGCTTAGGCTCTTGCCACTCCTTATTCCATAGTCCATCAAATCTTTACCCAAAACTTGAAAACTTCACAACACAAAACTCAACAGGAAATCTCATAAGCTCCGATAGTGAAATAAAGAAAAACCACCACATAAGGTACTGTAATGAACTCATTATTTATTTATATTGGTGTTAAACCTACTGTATTCCAAGTTCTCTATGGTTCATACCCTTACATAACCATAGATGCATCAAAATAAGCAAATAACACACGAAAGGCAGAATCTGTCAAAAACAGAACAGTCTATAGAAATCTGTAACTTTCGGTTACTTCTGGAACTCCAAAAATCCTACAAAAATAGGATGTCCTAAAATATTTGTCTGTTGATCTACAACAAAAAGAATCAACGCAAAATCACCTTTCTGTGATTTATTGAATTGTTTCTCGTGAGCGCAAAGTTTCTGTTTTTCAGCAGAATCAAATTAACTCATATCATAGGTTATCCTATAGGTTCTACTTGGCACAAACACTAAATAAAACAAGAAAACACATCAAAACAGAAAGTAGATGCAAAATTTATTACTAAACAGTAACAAAAACAAAGAACACAAATAAAATTGGGTTGCCTCCCAACTAGCGCTATTGTTTAACGCCCCAAGCTAGGCATAAAAGCAAGGATATATCTAACTAGTGCCATCTTTGGCACTTGATTCTTAAGTAGAGCACTTGTAATCCTTAAGAACTTCTTTCTTTTTAGTAATGATTAAACTTCTAGGCAAGGAATCAATAAATTCACTTGTAGCAAAGCGTTCCTTGGGGTGAACACTTATGGATTTGAGATCCTCATTTTCCTTACTAGAAGATTCACCCTTATTTTTAGGAACATACATTAATTTGCCAAATTTAATGGGAGGAGTTGGAGTATTTTTAATAGATGAAAAGGCATACCCTAAATTAGTAATTATATCCTCAAGTTTATCAAGTCTTGTAGAATCCTGTTCTATTCTTTCATTAACTATAGGTTCCTTTTCTTTAAGATTTTTCAGAGTAGTCCCAACCTTAGATCCATATTGGGTAATTTGGTTGTGGATCTTTTTATCCAAAATTTCAATTAACTCAACAGTGGCAATTTTATTTTCAATAATCTCAAGCCTTTGCATCACATGTTCTAAAGTTAAAACAGTTCCATTAACCAAAAGAGGTGGTGGGCCAAAAGAGTCTAACATAGCACTATAAGCATCAAAAGTATGGCTACTCAAGAAATCCCCTCCGGTAATGGTATCCAGAATGCATCTATTCCATGGAGTAATGCCTACATAAAAATTGCGAAGAAGAACGGAAGTAGAAAGCTTCCTAGTAGATTTATTTTGAGCATTGCAAATTCTATGCCAAGCATCTTTTAATTTTTCTCCCTCCCTTTGTTTAAAATTAAGAATTTTATGTTCGGGAGTAACAACAAGGATAGGAGGACTAGCCATTAAGACAAGATAAATGATCTAACACATGAGCAAATAGAAAAAGGGCAAGCAAAAGAGAGGGTGAAGAAGGCAAGCGGAAAAGAGAGGAGATTGGGAAAGAGAGGGCGAATAAAACGGCAAGGGTGAAGTGGGGGAGAGGAAAACGAGAGGCAAATGGAAAATAATGTAAATGCGAGGGAGATGAGTTTGTGATGGGTACTTGGTATGTCTTGACTTGAGCGAAGACCTCCCCGGCAACGGTGCCAGAAATCCTTCTTGCTACGTCTTGAGCTTGCGTTGGTTTTCCTTGAAGAGGAAAGGGTGATGCAGCACAGTAGCGTAAGTATTTCACTCAAATTTTGAGAACCAAGGTATCAATCCAGTAGGAGGCTCCTCACAAGTCCCACGAACCTACACAAACAAACAAAGAACTCACAACCAACGCGATAAAGGGGTTGTAAATCCCTTCACGGCCACTTGTGGAAGTGAGATCTGATAGAAATAATATGATAAGATAAATATTTTTTGGTATTTTGTGATATAGATTGGAAAAGTAAAAATGCAAATAAAAGTAGATTGAAAGCGTATATGATAAAATATAGACCCGGGGGCCATAGGTTTCACTAGAGGCTTCTCTCAAGATAGCATAAGTATTACGGTGGGTGAACAAATTACTGTCGAGCAATTGATAGAAAAGCGAATAATTATGAGATTAACTAGGCATGATCATGTATATAGGCATCACGTCCGTGACAAGTAGACCGACTCCTGCCTGCATCTACTACTATTATTCCACACATCGACCGCTATCCAACATGCATCTAGAGTATTAAGTTCATGAGAACAGAGTAACGCATTAAGAAAGATGACATGATGTAGAGGGATAAACTCATGCAATATGATATAAACCCCATATTTTTATCCTCGATGGCAACAATACAATACGTGCCTTGCTGCCCCTGCTGTCACTTGGAAAGGACACTGCAAGATTGAACCCAAAGCTAAGCACTTCTCCCATGGCAAGAAATATCAATCTAGTAGGCCAAACCAAACCGATAATTCGAAGAGACTTGCAAAGATAACTCAATCGCACATAAAAGCATTTAGAGGAGATTCAAATATTTCTCATAGATAAACTTGATCATAAACCCACAATTCATCGGATCTCAACAAACACACCGCAAAAAGAGTTACATAATAGATCTCCACAAGAGAGGGGGAGAACATGGTATTGAGATCCAAAAAGAGAGAAGAAGCCATCTTGCTAATAACTATGGACCCGAAGGTCTGTGGTAAACTACTCACAACTCATCGGAAGGGCTATGGTGTTGTTTTAGACGCCCTCCGTGGTGGATTCCCCCTCCAGCAGAGTGCCGACGATGGCTCCAAGATGGGATCTCGCGAATACAGAAGGCTATGGTGGCGGAAATATTTCTTCGGTGGCTCCCTTGATGGTTTCGGGGTATATGGGTATATATAGGAGGAAGAAGTACGTCGGTGGATGCCTGAGGGGCGCACGAGAGAGGGGGGCATGCCCTATAGGTGGGGCGCCTTCCACCCTCTTGGCTTCCTCGATTGTTTCTTGACTTGCACTCCAAGTCCTCTGGATCACGTTCGTTCCAAAAATCACGCTCCCTAAGGTTTCATTCCGTTTGGACTCTGTTTGATATTCCTTTTCTTCAATATACTAAAATAGGCAAAAATACAGCAATACGGGCTGGGCCTCCAGTTAGTAGGTTAGTCCCAAAAATGATATAAAAGTGTAAAGTAAAGCCCATAAACATCCAAAATAGGTAATATAATAGCATGGAACAATAAAAAATTATAGATACGTTGGAGACGTATGAGTCACCGGCACACATCTCACGGGCATGGGCCATCAGGCCACATTGACGGGCGGCAAGCGGTGGCTATGGTTCGTAGTGGGAGAGAAAAAGAGGAATGGGAGTGAATTGGCCACTGGATGTGATCTTGTGAATCATGAGGTGAGGAGGAGGATGTGCACTCGTGTTGTATGTGACCATTGGGCTTGCCAGATGGGCCTCTTGCATATAGCCTATTCGGTCTATACAGTCTATTCGCTCCTAAAGACAGCAGGATCGATCGGACCGTAACTAATTCGGTCTTCTATTTGTGCAGACCATTTTTTCTTCGGTCTTTTCTAGCTTGGTCTTTTTGGTTCTAGCCTTCAGTTTTTATGCCTGGGCTAAGCAGCCGGGAAGTCATCGATGCAGGCCAGGAGACGCCGGCTGGCACGATCTGCTAAGCAAATCATTGCCCTGGAGAAGAAAATGCCAATAAGAATACAGTGTAGAAACTTCGAAGACCACGAAAGCTGGCCAAATCCAAATGGATCCACCAGAAACCTAAGCCATCCGGATCTCGGAAGATCTAGCGGAGACACACTGATATGTCTCTGTCGTATCTACTTTTCCTAACGCTTTTCCTCTTGTTTTTTACTCTAATTTGCATGATTTGAATGAAACTAACCCGGACTGACGTTGTTTTCAGCAGAACTACCATGGTGTTGTTTTTGTGCAGAAATAAAAGTTCTCGGAATGGAACGAAACTATTGATGATTTTTTATATAATAAAAGAGAATCTATGGAGCCAAGAACCACCGGAGGGGGGCACCTGGGTGGGCACAACCCACCAGGGCGCGCCACCCCCTCCAGGTGCGCCCAGGTGGGTTGTCCCCATGTGGTGGCCCTTCGGACCCTTAAACCGACGCTATAAAATCCTATATTTCCAGGAAAAAACCCAGGGAGAAAGAATTATCGCATTTCACGAGACGGAGTCATCGCCGTATCCTGTTCTTCATCGGGAGGCCAGATCTGGAGTCCGTTTGGGGCTCCGGATAGAGGGATCTTCGATCTTCGTCATCACCAACCCTTCTCCATCGCCAATTCCATGATGCTCCCCACCGGGAGTGAGTAATTCCTTCGTAGGCTCGCTGGTCGGTGAAGAGTTGGATCAGATTCATCATGTAATTGAGTTAGTTTTGTTAGGGCATGATCCCTAGTATCCATTATGTTCTGAGATTGATGTTGCTATGACTTTGCCATGCTTAATGCTTGTCAGTTTGGGCCCGGGTGCCATGATTTCAGATCTGAACCGTTTATGTTATCACCATTATATCCATGGTCTAGATCCGATCTTGGAAGTTATAGTCCCTACTATGCGTTATGATTCGGCAACCTCGGAGTGACAATAGTTGGGACCACTCCCGGTGATGACCTTAGTTTGAGGAGTTCATGTATTCACCGTGCGTTAATGCTTTGTTCCGGTTCTCTATTAAAAGGAGGCCTTAATACCCCTTAGTTTCCAATAGGACCCCGCTGCCGCGGGTGGGTAGGACAAAAGATGGCATGCAAGTTCTTTCCATAAGCACGTATGACTATTTATGGAATACATACCTACATTACATTTATGAACTGGAGCTAGTGCTGTATCGCCCTAGGTTATGACTGTCTCATGATGAATATCATCCAAAGAATCAACGATCCAATGCCTACGAATTTACCTTATATTGTTCTTGCTAAGTTACTACTGCTATCATTACTGCTCCAAAATCACTGCTATCATTGTTACTGTTACTATTGTTGTTGCTACTACTATCAAAACTATCATATTCCTGTGCGATTGATCACAATGTTGCAGATAATTAATCTCCAGGTGTGGTTGAATTTACAACTCAATTGTAATACTTGCAAATATTCTTTGGCTCTGCTTGTGTCGAATCTCTAAATTTGGGTTGAATACTCTACCCTCGAAAACTGTTGCGATCCCATATACTTGTGGGTTATCAAGACCTTTTTTTGGCGCCGTTGCCAGGGAGCATAGCTGTATTTGTTGAGTCACTTGGGATTATTATAATATTATCACTATGAAGAATCTGAAGGATGCTAAGACTAAGATATTTTCCTCTAAGGCGAGGGGAGGTGAGGAACTACCATCTGATGTCGGTTGAAGCTACCCTGGTATTTCCCCAAAGAGGAAGGGATGATGCAGCATAGCGGTGGTAGGTATTTCCCTCAGATATGAAACCAAGGCTATCGAACTAGTAGGAGAACCAAGCAACACAACGTAAACAGCCCCTGCACACAAAGAACAACACCTTGCAACCCGACGTGTTAAAGGGGTTGTCAATCCCTTTCAGGGTACGGCGCCTCAAGATAGGCAAAGGACGTGAGGTAAATTTGTAGATGGGATAAATATATCGCAGTTTTTGTATTTTTTTGTTTAATAGATCTAAAAATAAACTCAAGGAAAAATTAGATCGCAAGGCAAATATGAGAAAGAAGACCCGGGGGTCATAGGTTTCACTAGTGGCTTCTCTCAATAAAAATAGCAAATGGTGGGTGAACAAATTACTATTGGGCAATTGATAGAACTTCAAATAATCATGACGATATCTAGGCAATGATCATTACATAGGCATCACGTCCAAGATTAGTCGACCGACTTCTGCCTGCATCTACTACTACTACTCCACACATCGACCGCTATCCAGCATGCATCTAGTGTATTAAGTTCATGGAAGGACAGAGTAATGCAATAAGAACGATGACATGATGTAGACAAGATCCGTTTATCTATTGCGGCAGATATGGATCCTGTCTTTTTATCCTTAGTAGCAACGATACATGTGTGTTGGTTCCCTTTCTGTCACTGGGATCAAGCACCGTAAGATCGAATTCACTACACTACAAAAAAAGACACATCCGTGACATTTTGGGCCGAACGAATTTTTTTTTCTGTCATACTTATGACACTTCTATGATGATAATTGTGAAAAAACCCGGTATCATCATAGATGTGGTGGGCTCCTACTTCTATGACAAAAAATCATGATAGAAAATGGGCTTTTCATCCTAGGCGGGCCGGAGACGCACCAGCATGACATTCTTTGGGCCGCCCATGACGGAAAAATCGTGGTAGAAGTGAGGGCGAAGAAAATATCAGGGAGTTCCCGGTTACTGTGGGTGGTCGAGGGCCGAGCGATGCGCGTTTCTCTCGTACCATACGTGCGTGGGTGCGAGGTGTTGGGCTCTAACTAAATCCGAGCGAGGCGTCGCCTAACTGAACCCGAGCGATTGCACTGCAGGCTACACGTTACTGAACCCGAGCGATCGATCAATGGCTATTAACTGAACCCGATCGAGCGCTTCCTTCGCTACTGCTGCTAACTGAAGCCGATCGATGCTGCCTCTGGATAAACAGTGAGCTTTGCAGGGCGGTTTGGATGAACAGTTCCTGGTGGGGGTGGATGAACAGGACCCGTGGTGTTGCCTTCGGATGAACATGACCCCGATCGATCGAGCCGGTTGGGGCTGGATGAACAGGACCCCGTGGAGGGCTGGATGAATAGGACGATCCCATGGAGGGCAGGATGAACAGTAGATGCGGGAGGGCTGGATGAACAGTAGCCCGTGGAGGGTTGGTTGAACAGGACCCCATGGAGAGGGCTGGTTGAACAGTAGTTTGTGGAGTAGCACGCGGTGGAGGCTGGATGAACATGAGCCCGTGGATGAACAGTCGCAGTTGTAGGTTGGAGGAGGTCGATGGTGGATGAATAGTAGCCTGTGGAGGCTGGAGGAGGTCTATGGTGGAGATGAACAGTATCCCGTGGAGTCCCGTTTTGCGGTACGCCACACGCCTCCCGATGAAGATGTCATGCCCAATATGTGACCCTATCCAAAAGGAACTCGAAGGTCCCACCAAGGATAGACCCGCATATTGAAACACTTTTGCAAGGTGGATATCATTACATCAACATTACATAAAAGATGGGGATACATACAAGAGGCATACAATGCCGCACAAATACAACATCATCTTACAGAAGAGCAACATCCGACTACGGATGAAACACAAACAGAAACTCAAACAACATCCACCTTGCTAGCCCAGGCTGCCGACCTGGAACCTATCCCCTGATCGAAGAAGCAGAAGAAGAACTCAACGCAAAGCAAGCATCGCTCTCGCGTCATGATCATTGCACAACCTGTACCTGCAACTGTTGTTGTAGTAATCTGTGAGCCACGAGGACTCAGCAATCCCATTACCATGGGTATCAAGACTAGCAAAGCTTAAAGGGAAAGGAAGGGGTAAAGTGGTGAGGCTGCAGCAGCGACTAAGCATATATGGTGGCTAACATACGCAAATAAGAGCGAGAAGAGAACAAGCGGAACGGTCGTGAAGCTAGCAATGATCAAGAAGTGATCCTGAACTCCTACCTACGTCAAGCATAACCCAGAAACCCTGTTCACTTCCGGACTCCGCCGAAAAGAGACCATCACGGCTACACACGCGGTTGATGCGTTTTTATTCGGATCTGGTGTCAAGTTATCTACAACCGGACATTAACAAATTCCCATCTGCCAATAACCGCAGGCACGACTTTCGAAAGATTATACCCTGTAGGGTGTCCCAACTTAGCCCATGATAAGCTCTCGTGATCAACGAAGGATATACCTTCTCCCAGGAAGACCCGATCAGACTCGGAATCCCGGTTTACAAGACATTTCAACAATGGTAAAACAAGACCAGCAAGACCGCCCGATGCGCCAACAATCCCAATAGGAGCTGCACATATCTCGTTCTCAGGGCAACACCGGATGAGCAATCCGTACAACTAAAACCAGACCTCAAGTTTCCCTGAGGGGGCGCTGCAAAGGGCTCTAGTTTGGACCAACACTTAGACAAGCACTGGCCCGGGGGGGCTATAATAAAGATGACCCTCGGGATGCGCGACTCCCAAGGGAAAAAGGGGTAGGTGAGGCAAATGGTAAAACCAAGGTTGGGCCTTGCTGGAGGAGTTTTATTCAAAGGGAATTGTCAAGGGGGTCCCATAAATCACCCGACCGCGTAAGGAACGCAAAATCCGGGAACATAACACCGGTATGACGGAAACTAGGGCGGCAAGAGTGGAACAAAACACCAGGCATAAGGCCGAGTCTTCCACCCTTTACCAAGTATATAGATGCATTAATAATATAAGAGATATTGTGATATCCCAACCAAAATCATGTCCACCATGGAGCAATCTTCAACTTCACCTGCAACTAGCAACGCTATAAGAGGGCTGAGCAAAAGCTGTAACATAGCCAAGCAACAGTTTGCGTAGGAAAGGTGTCAAAGGTTAGAGGTTCATGGCAATTTGGGAGGCTTGAAGAGCAAAAGATAGGTAAGGCAGCAAAGCGATGGAACGAAGCAACTAGCATAGCAATGATAGTAGTGAGATCCAGGGTAGCGGTCATCTTGCCTGAAATCCCGCAAGGAAGAAGAACGAGTCCATGAAGAAGACGAACGGATGAAGCTGAACCAAGCGTAGACGAACGAATCCCCACGATCGCAACGGAACAGGAACTATCGAAAAGAAGCACACAACATGGTAAACACACCACACATGAACATGACATGATGCAAAAACAAGCATGATCCATGACAAAGCTACATGAGGCTACTCATGGCAAGATATGATGCAAACAAGAGCAACACATCAATGCAAGTTTAAATGAGGCCGGGAACAACATATAACAATTCCGGTAAGTCCTCATATGCATATTTCGAAATTGGTCCAGATCTGAATAAACCTTATGTTCAAGTTGTTAAACAGCAAGTTAAGATGCACAAAGATGATCTACACGACATTCTAGTCAAGTTCCATATAAAGTTCATTTAGTTCGGAGCTACGGCCTAGAAGATATGAGCAAAACAAGATAAAAATGGCATTGATGCAAAATGCATACAAACATCAAGCAAACACCTCAAAACAAGGATGCAACATGATAATATGAAGCTACATGCATAATCAAGCAAGTTTCATATAGAGCACACTCAGAACGGAGCAACGGTTGCAACACATACACTCTATACAAGTTTAAAGGACAAGCTGTCCAAAACAGCAACTAGGCATTGCAAGCATCAAAACAACATGCTACAGGGCCTCAACAAGAAAACAAAAGGCATGGGCATGATGTACATGTAAAGCATAATAAAACATGAACACTGAGCTATCTCCAGAAATCACTAGAACATGCTCAAACACACATGACAAGATTGCAAATAATACCAGTTCAGACTTTGTAGAAAATAACATCAGGTTGCAATGTTTAGAGCTAACAAACAACATGTTACAGGAACTTATCATGTCAAACAAAGGCATGTCATGAATCTACTAAATGCATAGATCAAAAGTCCCTTACTGACCATGAGCCAAAAATGATCAGAATATATGATGGCACCCATGTAAATATAGCAAGTTTCGATAACAGATTCAGCAAACAGGACATGGCAGGAACAACAATTATGAAGGCATGTTTGTGAGCTTGTACCACTCACCACAAAGCAATACATGGCATGGAAACGCAACCAACAGTAAGAAGGCATGTTTATGAAACAAACAAAGGCAAGAACAAGTCCATAGCATGCAAGGATCAACTACAACAACCTTGGCAAAATTGAATAACATGTAAACAATCTGCCAGGAAACATTTTGAAGCAAAAGTAGAGCACGAAAATGACATGCTAGACTACTCCATAATTACAAACAGGGGCATGAATGGATAGACAATAACCACATATTCAAAACATCCTTACTGAAGTATCTCAAAATATGCATGGATCTCCCTGTAGCATCAAGTTTACATGGCATCAAAATAACAGCAGAACATGGACTAAAATCAGCAATATCACGAAGCCTAGTTTGCATGCTTGTTCTAGTCACCACATTGATCACAAAAATACATGGTAAGCACCTCTGTAAAGAAGACATGGCATAGTACAAAACACATGTAGGGATCAAGTACATAGGATGCACACATCAATCATGGCAAAAATGACAAAAGAGCTAGTTCTGTTAACAGACAGCAGACAACATCATGAAGCACTCTTGCAACGACGATTCAGGCATCAAGATGAGCTCAAATGAATATGGTGCAATGGAATGAAATGATGTACTCGTTGAGGCGAACAATTTGACATATTACACGCACGAAACGGGGCTACATGCACAGAGATACGGCATGATGAACATGGCATGATTATTGCAAAATATCGGGGACTTAGCAGAATAGGGGAAGGGGAAAAGTCAACCTCGGATCTGCACGGGATTCGATGCGGCGGCGGATCTCGCCGGATCTGAGGCGCCGGCGGCCGGAGAAGTCGGGGACGGGGCCGGGGAGGCCGGATTCGGCGACGGCGGGGTCGGGGTTCGCCGGAGGAGGCGGCGGAGGCGCGGGACGACGCGGGTCCGGCGGGAGGCGGCGGCTCCTGCGGGCCGGAAGGCGCGGCCGGCGGAGGGGCGCCAGCTCGGGGGCGCGGGGCCGCGGCTCGGGCCTGGGAGGCGCGGCGCCCTCGGCGGCGGCCGGCCGGAGCGAAGGCGGCGGCGCGGGCCGGCGGCGATGTGCGCGGGGGTGCGGCGGAGGGGCGTGACCCAGATCGGGCCCAAGGCGGGCCGGCCTCGGGCCCCGACGGGCCTGGCGGCGGGGCGCGGCGGCTGGGACAGGTGTCGCGCAGAGATTCGCCGGGAGTGGCGGTGCGGACGTGTCCGGCCGTCGGCGGACATGTCCGGCGGCGCGGAAGGAGGTTTTTTAGGGTTTCAGGGGGATTTGACCGTGAATTTCGAGGGAGGGGCATATTTATAGGTTCTGGGAGCTAGGAGAGTCCAAATGAGAGCGGTTTTCGGCCAAGCGATCGTGATCGAACGACCGAGAGCATGGAGGGGAGTTAGATGGGTTTTGGGCCACTTTGGAAAATTGTTGGGCTGCAAAGAGAGAGGGCCTTTACGGTTACCCGGTTAACCGTTGGAGTACCAAACGACCTCCAAATGGCACGAAACTTGACAGGCGGTCTACCGGTGGTATACCAAGGCCACTTGACAAGCCTCGGTCCATTCCGAGAACGTTTAACACCCGCTCACAACGAGAGACGAAAGGGGAACGTCCGAGGGCATAGGAGCGCCGGATTGCAAAACGGACAACGGGGAAAATGCTTGGATGCATGAGACGAACACGTATGCAATGCAAATGATGACATGGCAAAATGCAACACGCAAGCAAATGACAAGGCAACAACGACGAATAACTGGCAAACACCTGGTGCATCGAATCCGGGGCGTTACAGAAGAGGACCCCCGTTTCGACCGTAGTGCTCCAACACAAGTCCGTTTCCTCCGTTTTGAGGTACGCCACACCCCTCCCGATCAACAGGACCCTGTTTCGACCATAGGATGTCCAACACAAGCCCGTTTCCTCCGTTTTCTGGTATGCCAGACCCCTCCCGATGAACAGGATCCCATTCCGAACGTGGCCAGTCGAACACAAGGCCGTTTCCTCCGTTCTACGGTACGCCAGGCCTCGTTTCCCTCGGTTGTTCCGTCCAAGCCCTCCCGATGAACACGACGATGCATTCCGTTCCGACCCAACCGGTTGGCTCCCCATGAACACGACGACGATATTGTTTCTCCGTTCCGACCCAGCCATGTACACGAGCCCTGGCCGTACGTATGCACGAGTAGGCGTTCGAGACCCCGCCCGTATGTACGTATGTGGCTGTATTTTCTTTCTTGCACACTGGACGCTGTACGTACGTGTACATGCTACATGCGCACCTCTACTACGACTCATGCGCGCCTCTACATCGACCAGTATGTACGTACACGTTCGCGACTAGAATGACAATGCTACGTACGCTTCGACCAGGTGGGATCCGACTGTCAGGCACTTCTTTGCGTGTGAAGATGTAGATGGTGGGTCCCAGCAGTCAGGGGGCGAATCGTTTTTTTTTTGCCCGAACGCACTTCCTTGCGTGCGAAGATGTAGCTGGTGGGTCCTAGCAGTCAGGGGGAAACATATTTTTCGTGAAATACGGTTGTCCATCCATGGGTCCCTGCTGTCAGGTGGGGGAATCATTATTTTCCATGTAATAAGGAGGCACTTCCTTGCTGCGGCCGTGGACCCAGCTGCCAGCCTCTCCACGTACAATACTCATCCGATGGAAGTCGGTCGTTGACCACATTGACCACGCCACGCCGAGAGCACCTAGGTGGTGTGCGACGGCGAGGCCTAGGAAGGGGACAACGCGGAGCCTGGGAAGACGCGTCAGTGGATGCCCACGCGGAGAGGAGTACGAGGGTTCACTGGTTCGGCTGCGGTGTGAGGCTGCCATTGCCGCAGAATAACAGGGGGTGTGGGTGAGTAGAGGGATGGTAGGGGGTGGTGAGGCCTCCGCGGCATCACAGCCGTCCACGGGAGGCAGGAGCACGCGGCACGACCGGCGCTGGTTTGGGCGGCTGGAGCAAGAAGACCAGAAGTTGAAGAAGCACTACGGCCGTTGGATGGACATCAGACGGTCACTGGAGCTAGAAACGTTGATATTGACTAAGTGGAAAAAGCCCTCAATCCCCGTCAACTTAGTTGGCCCACAAGTCAGCCTCCCACTATGGTGGGTCCCAGCTAGCAGGGGGTATTCATTTTTTTGTGCGTAATAAGGAGGCACTTCCTTGCATGCGAAGATATAGCTGGTGGGTCTGACCTGTCAGCGGGGGAACGTTTTTTCGCGAAATACAGAGGCCCTTCCGGTGGGTCCCAGCTGTCAGGTGGAGGAATCATTATTTTGTGCATAATACGGAGGCATGTCCTTCCGTGCAGCCGTGGACCCAGCTGTCAGCCTCTCCACGCACAGTCTACTTTCGATGGGGTCGCTCGTTGACCATGCCGCGCCGAGCGCATCCAAGGTGGTGGACGACGGCGAGGCCCCGTACATCAATGAGACGTAGATGGGAAGATGCGGGAGTATAGTCGTAGACGGAGAGGTGTACGAGGGTTAACTAGTTCTGGTGCGGTGTGGTTCGACAATCGGTGGAGAAGAACAGGAGGTGTGGAGGGGTGGAGGGATGGCCTGGCCAACGGTGGAGTAGCGCTTCACAGCGAAGCATGCTAAGCAAAGCTACTAGCAGCAAGAGGCGGGAGGTGGTCCCGGCGGCGCTGGAGGAAGAAGACGAGAGATTGAAGATGGATGTCGGTCGTTGGATGTAAATCCAACGACTAACGATGTCAGAATCATTTGTTGACTAAGTTGACAACAACTTGCGTTGGGTTCGACCTATTGGCCCACATTTCAGCCTCCAAAAATGTGGCACGTATTCAACCCATTTTTTCAGGATTTACAGTCTTTTTTTTGCGGGTTAGAATTTATAGTCAACTTGATCTTCTTTTTTTTGAATTACAGTCCATTAGCTGGGCTAGGTGAACAAATAATGTAGCATCCATGCGGCCTATTTAGTTTTTTTCCTAAAAAACTAGAAGCCATTTGCACTTTCTCGAAATACACGATTTTGCTGGGCTGATTCTAATAATAATGTTGGGTTGGGACAGCAATGTTATCAAAAAATAAACAGGGGCTGAGCATTTTGTTATAAATATATTAAAATAATAAGTGATTTATTATTACATTCGTCCTTAAATCTTACCAAGCTTTTGTACACAATCACTAGGATTTTTGTGCCAAAAAATCTATGATTTTATTGTTAATAAATTATTTCTATAAGTTAATTAGATGTGGGATATTGTTTTCTTACATATGTAAGTATCTGTTAAATATATGATGATGATAAAAATAATATATAATAACATATAAAATAATTTAAATATATATGATATAGTTAGAAGGGAAACATAAATTGGACCAGGCGTTCCTATTCTTATATAGAAAAATAGAATAGACCTCTGTGTTTTCTTCAAAAAAAATATAAATTGGGCTGCCGATGTTTCAGGAAAAATAAAACCTCGGATGGGAGGTCCATAGGCCGGTCGATACATGACGGCCCTCAATAAAATACAAACCGGCATGTCATGGACTGCGCATGTTAAAAAAGAAAGCCTAGACGGGGCAGCCCAAAACCCAGCTGATACTTGCTGCCCTAGTGATAATAAATGATACCTGCCAGCTCCCCAGCTTCATTGTGAATTTATCTCCTATAGTAACTATGTTGAAGCACCTAAAAAATGTAACTATGTTGACAAACCCGTGGGCCCCAACGTTAGTATAGGATTAGGAGGAAGTATTTTTTCGACGAGGCACTTTCTTGTGTACGGCCATAGACCTGGTGGGTCCCTACTGTCCGCCTCTCCACGTACAGTCCTCTCCAGATTCCTTTCGTTTGTTCAGCATGTTCACAACGGCAGACAACAGTGTCGCGGCGAGCGCACAAAGGCGCAGGAGGGGATCCGACCACCTGAGGAAGTGCCTTATTAATAACGAAACTACAGAACTAGCCTAGTGGCCAAGTGACACTACCCAACAGTTGTTCCGCCCTGGTTCGATTCCACCTGTGTAGGGAAATATCTCCAATTTTTTTGCCTCTACCTTTATTGACATGTGGATCCCCATTGTCATCTACGCACACCACGTCCAACACTTGCCAAAACTTCATCCCTCATTTTCTATGTGTTTCGTACACTCGACATTGTGTGGGCATTTTGGAAATAGCATATCTTTTTGACTGTGCATCATATGAAGATGTGCTATTCATGAATGTTGATCAGCATGATATTAACTGGCTGGTAGTTCCATTTTCGACCATGAATACAACTTCCAACATGATGTTAACCCTATTTGAAAAGACCGTGTTAATATAAATGCTCTGCCTCTAAAAGTTGCAGTTTCTTATCTGAAACTGAACTTGCTGTTTCTTATCTGAAACTGAAACTTGTAGTTTCTTGTCTGCACTTTTATACTCCTATGAAACTACATTTTTTAAGTGCTAAAAATAGATCTCTAGAATTCATAAAATACTCCATATGCTCAATACTGCAAATCTGAAATTCAAAAGATATTCATATTTGAAAGCACTCTCAAAATACACAACACAAAACACAATTCACAACCTGCAAATACTGACAACCCTAAGCTCCTCCTGATAATTCACAACCTGCCCGACTGTTGGGCTGGGGGCAGTCCCCTCCTATTCCTCGGCGGCAGACAGCCGCCCCGTGAGACGATGTGAATGGCGAGGGAGAGGATGGCGGGGAAGCGCCATCGGGCCAACTGCTTTTCTCCTCTTGTAGTTGGGTTCGGTCGACGAAGACTCCACCGGCTCGCTCTGTCACGACACCCTCACAAACGGCACCCTATAGATGCTCGATCTCTAGTGGATGCTCCATCTGGGATCGATACGCCCACCACCGCTCCCTCACGATCGGATTCGGTGAATCTGTTTGCTCCATGGCCCAGAGGAGCAGCTCTATGTACTCCCACTCGACTCCCTCCGGGAGTATCGCCACCTTTTTGCTCTGTTGCAGATATTTGGCCATAGATGTCACCGTCGCTGCTAGTTGGTCCTTATTGTCAAACCAAGACTATATCTCAAACATCCTAGCTAGCTTCACAGGGTCGCCATCTGTGATCCTCACGTATCGATTGTACTCCTCCATCGATCTACTTCTCCACAACACCTTCACTCGCCGGCAGTGGTTTTTGAATGGAAGAGGAGAGGAGCAGCGCTGGTTTTGGATTAGAACGGGAGAGGAGCGATGCTGGTTTTGGATGGGAACAAGAGAGGAGGGGCGGTGATTTTGAAATGGAAGAGGAGAGGAGCAGTGCTATATTTAGATTGGAACAGGAGAGGAGCGGCGGTGGTTTAAGAGGACAAGAGCGGAAGAGCGGCACTGGTCTTGGAAGTTTTTTTTGCATATTTTGGGTCAAAGTTTGACCACGTACTGTATTTGACAAGCAAAATGTGAATGCATGTCACCAAAAATTGTATCGTTTGGTTCGTATCTGAATGTACTTTCAAATTATATTATTTTTGCAAAACCACCTCCTCTCCTCTCCATCATCTCCATTCGAAACCACCGTCTCGCCTCTCCCTCTTATCTATTGCAAGACCATCGTCTCTCCTCCCATCTTCCAAAGCTAGCACCGGACCACTTAGAAGGACATCTATGGAGAGGATGCAGCTGCGAATCGGGCAGATCACCGGCGGTGACCACACAAAGTTAGCCAGGTTGAAGGAGGTCCTTACTTGGTTTGACAATGAGTGGGAGATTTCGAGGACGGTGAGGGCCATGTGGCAATGTATGCGAAAGAGCGAGACAGCGGCGATGAGGGCGGCAATGTACTCCTCAGCGGCAGTCACGCTGCAGTCCTTCGAGTTCATCGAGTATCTCCTCCGGGCGATGGAGTAGACAGATTCACCTAAGGCGAAAGTCAGGTGGAGATGGTGGGCGTACAGGTCGAAGGTCGAGCACCCATAGGATAACAAATCAATCGAGTACGATGTGCCGTTCGTGAGGGTGCAGATCCAGCCGGAGCCACAGGAGTATTCATTCTCCCACTTCAAGAGGAGGCCAGATGGCGCGACGTCGCTTCCGCGCCGTTCTCCAGGGTTCCCTCGATGCTCGCCTTGTTTCAACAACGGCGGTAGGGTTTAAGGTAAGCTTCGCACTAACCTAATCTTCCATCTGCTCATGCTTACAATCAGTGTGACAGCTAATGAAAATCATGCTTACTATCAGTCTCCGAGTACTACGTCAATCACCCTAAAATAGCACTGGACCTTTGTGTCAAAGTTGTGACATTGTACAAATAAAGAAAAATAGATTGGTGCTTTTTTCAGAAAAGAGTACTCCCTAGAAAACTGCCAATATAAGCTACTAGTATTTGGTTAGAGGATTTGCTGACGAGAAAGATCCGTCGACAGAGAGCGCTACACATCCCACTGGTGGTGGTGGATGCTGCTACCTCTTGAGCTTGCATTGGTTTTCCTAGAAGAGGAAAGGGTGATGCAGCACAGTAGCGTAAGTATTTCCCTCAGTTTTTGAGAACCAAGGTATCAATCTAGTAGGAGGCTCCTCAAAAGTCCCACGCACCTACACAAACAAACAAGAACCACACAACCAACGCGATAAAGGGGTTGTGAATCCCTTCATGGAAACTTGCGAAAGTGAGATCTGATAGAGATAATATGATAAGATAAATATATTTGGTATTTTTATGATATAGATTGGAAAGTAAAAGATGCAAATAAAAGTAGATGGGAAACTTATATGATAAAAGATAGACCTGGGGCCATAGGATTCACTAGTGGCTTCTCTTAAGATAGCATAATTATTACAGTGGGTGAACAAATTATTGTCGAGCAATTAATAGAAAAGTGCATAATTATGAGATTATCTAGGAATGACCATGTATATAGGCATCACATCCGCAACAAGTAGACAGACTCCTACTTGCATCTACTACTATTACTCCACACATCGACCGACTCCTGCCTGCATCTAGAGTATTAAGTTCATAAAGAACAGAGTAACGCATTAAGAAAGATGACATGATGTAGAGGGATAAACTCATGCAATATGATATAAACCCCATATTTTTATCCTCGATGGAAACAATACAATACGTGGCTTGCTGGCCCTACTGTCACTGAGAAAGGACACCGCAAGATTGAACCCAAAGCTAAGCACTTCTCCCATGGCAAGAAAGATCAATCTAGTAGGCCAAACCAAACTGATAATTCGAAGAGACTTGCAAAGATAACCTATCATAAATAAAAGAATTCAGAGGAGATTCAAATATTTCTCATAGATAACCTTGATCATAAACCCACAATTCATCGGATCTTGACAAACACACCGCAAAAAGAGTTACATCGAATAGATATCCAAGAGGAGGAAGGAGAACTTTGTATTGAGAATCAAAGAGAGAGAAGAAGCCATCTAGCTAATAACTATGGACCCGAAGGTCTGTGGTAAACTACTCACAACTCATCGGAGAGGCTTTGGTGGTGATGGAGAGGCCCTCCATGGTCGATTGCCCCTCCGGCAGAGCGCCGACGAAGGCTCCAAGATGGGATCTCGCGGATACAGAAGGTTGTGGCGGTGGAATTAGGTTTTCGTGGTGCTCTGATGACCCACAAGTATAGGGGATCTATCGTAGTCCGTTCGATAAGTAAGAGTGTCGAACCCAATGAGGAGTAGAAGGAAATGACAAGCGGTTTTCAGTAAGGTATTCTCTGCAAGCACTGAAATTGTAGGTAATAGATAGTTTTGTGATAAGATAATTCATAGTGGGTAACAAGCAATGAAAGTAAATAAGGTACAGCAAGGTGGCCCTATCCTTTTTGTAACAAAGGACAAGCCTGGACAATTTCTTATAATGAGAAAGGCGCTCCCGAGGACACATGGGAATTATCATCAAGCTAGTTTCATCAGAGTCATATGATTCGCGTTCGGTACTTTGATAATTTGATATGTGGGTGGACCGGTGCTTGGGTACTGCCCTTACTTGGACAAGCATCCCACTTATTATTAACCCCTATTGCAAGCATCCGCAACTACAAAAGAAGTATTAAGGTAAACCTAACCATAGCATGAAACGTATGGATCCAAATCAGCCCCTTACGAAGCAACACATAAACTAGGGTTTAAGCTTCTGTCACTCTAGCAACCCATCATCCACTTATTACTTCCCAATGCCTTCCTCTAGGCCCAAATAATGGTGAAGTGTCATGTAGTCGACGTTCACATAACACCACTAGTGGAGAGACAACATACATCTCATCAAAATATCGAACGAATACCAAATTCACATGACTACTAATAGCAAGACTTCACCCATGTCCTAAGGAACAAACGGAACTACTCACAAAGCATATTCATGTTCATAATCAGAGGAGTGTTAATGTGCATAAAGGATCTGAAACTTATGATCTTCTACCAAGTAAACCAATTAGCATCAACTACAAGGAGTAATCAACACTACTAGCAACCCACAGGTACCAATTTGTGGTTTTGATACAAGATTGGATACAAGAGATGAACTAGGGTTTGGAGAGGAGATGGTGCTGGTGAAGATATTGATGGAAATTGACCCCCTCCTGATGAGAGGATCGTTGGTGATGATGATGGTGATGATTTCCCCCTCCTGGAGGGAAGTTTCCCTGGCAGAACAGCTCTGCCGGAGCCCTAGATTGGTTCCGCCAAGGTTCCGCCTCATGGTGGCGGAGTTTCGTCCCATGAGCTTCCTTATGATTTTTTCCAGGGTAAAAGACCTCATATAGCAGAAGATGGGCACCGGAGGGACACCAGGGGGCCAAGGAGACAGGGGGGCTCGCCTAGTAGGGGGGGCGCCCCCACCCTCCTTCCCAGGGTGTGGGCCCCCTCAGGTACTTTCTTTGCTCATAATTTCTTATTAAATCCAAAAGTAACTTTCGTGGAGTTACGGGACTTTTGGACCTGTGCAGAATAGGTTTCCAATATTTGCTCCTTTTCTAGCCAAAATCGCAGCTGCCGGCATTCCCCCTCTTCATGGTAAACCTTGTAATTAGAGAGAATAGCCATAATTATTGTGACATAATGTGTAATAACAGCCCATAATGCAATAAATATTTATATAAAAGCATGATGCAAAATGGATGTATCAACTCCCCCAAGCTTAGACCTCGCTTGTCCTCAAGTGAAAGCCGAAATCGAAAAATATGTCCACATGTTTATAGATAGAGGTGTCGATAAAAATAAAATACAGACATGAGGGCATCATGATCATTCTTATAACAGCAACATATATAGATTTGTCATATGATTTCTTATGCTCAAGTAACAATCTATTCACAGTGTCAATGTATTGAACATAAACTTCATTGGGAACTAACAAACTATAATCTCAGCTATTGAAGCAATTGCAATTTATCATAACATCAGAAAGAGTCAAGAATAGAGCTTTTCAGCAAGTCCACATACTCAACTATCATATAGTCTTCTACAATTTCTAACACTCACGCAATACTTATGGTTATGGTGTTTTAATCATACACTGAGAAAGATAGGGGCTTATAATGTTGCCTCCCAACATTTTACCTCAAGGGTAATGTCAACAATAATAGTTTATGCTAACGAACATCCAATTGGATATAAGTATCAGGATCTTTCCAACACGAGGTGCTTGCCAAAGGATAAAATGAAAAAGGAAAGGTGAAGATCACCTTGACTCTTGCATAAAGTAAAAGACATAAAGTAAAAGATAGGCCCTTCACAGAGGGAAGTAGAGGTTGTCACGCGCTTTTAGGGCTGGATACACAAAATCTAATACGAAAGAACGTCACTTTATATTGCCACTTGTATATGGACCTTTATTATGCAGTCCGTCGCTTTTATTGCTTCCATAACAAGATCGTATAAAGCTTATTTTATCCGCACTAATAAGTCATGCATATTTAGAGGGCAATTTTTATTGCCTACACCGATGACAACTTACTTGAAGGATCTTACTCAATCCATAGGTATTTATGGTGGACTCTCATGGCAAAACTGGGTTTAAGGATATTTGGAAGCACAAGTAGTATCTCTACCTGGTACTCGGAATTTGGCTAGCATGAGGGGGGAAGGAAAGCTCAACATGTTAGGAAGATCCATGAAAATATACTTTAACTGGGATGTGAGAAAACATAAACCATTACGTTGTCTTCCTTGTCCAACATCAACTCTTTGGCATGTAATACTTTAATGAGTGCTCACAATCATAAAAAGATGTCCAAGATAGTGTATTTATATGTGAAAACCTCTCTTTCCTTATTACTTCCTATTAATTGCAACGATGACCGAAACTATGCTTGTCAACTCTCAACAACTTTTAAGCCTCATACTTTCTATGTGTGAAGTCATTACTATCCACAAGATCAACATGAACTCTTTTATCTTTTTATATTCTTTCTATTTTTCTCACGATCATAGCAAGATAGCAAAGCTCTTTGACTCAACACTAATCTTTATTATAGATAACTCACGGACTCGATTACATAGAGATCACAAAGCAAAACTCAAAACTAATTCATACCAAGACTTCAATCTACTAGATCGAGATATTACTAAAGGATCGAACTAAGTAAAACGGTAAAGATAGGAGTGTGATGGTGATACGATACCGGGGCACCTCCCCCAAGCTTGGCAGCTGCCAAGGGGAGTGCCCATACCCATGTGATTATGTCCTCGGAGGCGGTGAAGTAGGAGTTGTCGATGATGTAGGCTTGTCGTCCATCTTCCAAGGCATTGGTTCACCATCATAAAAGGATGATCGAGTCTCCGGGATCCTCAAATCTGCAGCCAAACTCGTCCTTTTGAATCTATATTCATACTCATAGTTTTTGTTTTGCAGGTCATAGATCTGCACTTGGAGGTGCTCGATTTTCTCTTGAAGCTTGAAGATGGTCTCCCCAATGATCTTGGCATCCAGCTTATGGTTGTTGGTAAACTCTGTGATCATCATCTGGTTGGCGTTGAGTCCACGCTCGAGCATCCCTTGACACTTGAAAACTTGTTGCTCCATGGCCTCGAGCTTTGTCTCCATGCTTCCGGTATGCCTTGGTCCCTCCACATCACGGATGTGCAGCACCCCCCTCACGCATCTCAATGGTTTGAGGGTGTTGCAGCCACTACAAAAAAAAGACACATCCATGACATTTTGGGCCGAACGAATTTTTTTCTGTCATACATATGACACTTCTATGATGATAATTGTGACAGAACCCGGTATTATCATAGATGTGGTGGGCTCCTACTTCTATGACAAAAAATCATGACAAAAAATGGGCTTTTCGTCCTGTGCGGGCCAGAGACGCGGCTGCATGACATTCTTCGGGCCGTCCATGACGGAAAAAACCGTGGTAGAAGCGAGGGGGAGGAAAATTTCGGGGAGTTGCCGGTTACGGTGGGAGGTCGGGGGCCGAGCGATGCGTGTTTCTCTCATACACATGCGAGGCGTTGGCTCTATCTGAACCCAAGCGAGGCGTTGGGCTCTAACTGAACCCGAGCGATCGATCGATGGCTGTTAACTGAACCCGATGGAGTGATTCCTTCGCTACTACTGCTAACTGAAGCCGATCGATTGGATGAACAGTGAGCGTTGGGGGAGGGGGGTTTGGATGAACATTGAGCGGTGGTGTTGCCTCTGGATGAACAGGACCCCGTGGTGTGGAGGGCTAGATGAATAGTAGACGGTGGAGGGGTGGCCGTGGAGGGGTGGTTGAACAGGACCCCGTGGTGTGGAGGGCTGGATGAACAATAGACGGTGGATGAACAGTAGACGGTGGTGGGGTGGTTGAATAGTAGCCGGTGGAGTAGCGCGCAGTGGAGGCTGGATGAACAGGAGCCCGTGGAAGCTGGAGGAGGTCAACGGTAGCCCGTGGAGGCTGGAGGAGCTCGACGATGGAGATGAACAGTATCCCGTGGAGTCCCGTTTTGCGGTACGCCACACCCCTCCCGATGAACAGGACCCCTGTTTCGATCGTAGCGCTCCAACACAAGTCCGTTTCGTCCGTTTTGCGGTATGCCACACCCCTCCCGATGAACAGGACCCCCGTTTCGACCGTAGCGCTCCAACACAAGTCCGTTTCGTCCGTTTTGTGGTACGCCACACCCCTCCCGATCAACAGGACCCCCGTTTCGACCGTAGGAGGTCCGTTTCCTCCGTTTTGTGGTATGCCACACCCCTCTCGATCAACAGGACCCCGTTCTGAACGTAGGAGGTCCGTTTCCTCTGTTGTGAGGTACGCCAGGCCTCGTTTCCATCGCATGTTCCGTCCAAGCCCTCCCAATGAACACGACCACGCATTCCATTCCGACCCAGCCGGTTGGCTCCCCATGAACACGACGACGACACTGTTTCTCCGTTCTGACCCAGCCATGTACGTATGCGTGAGTAGGAGTTCGAGACCCTGCCCGTATGTACGTACGTGGCCGTATTTTCTTTCTTGCACCCTCGCCGTTGTACGTACGTGTACATGCTACCTGCGCGCCTCTACTACGACACGTGCGCGCCTCTACATCGACTAGTATGTACGTACACGTTCGCGACCAGAATGACAACGCTACGTACGCTTCGACCACGTGGGTCCTGACTGTCAGGTACTTCCTTGCCTGCGAAGATGTAGCTGGTGGGTCCCAGCAGTCAGGGGGGCGAATCATTTTTTTTGCCTGGACGCACTTCCTTGCATGCGAAGATTTAGCTGGTGGGTCCCAGCAGTCAGGGGGGCGAAGCGTTTTTTTTTGCTCGGACGCACTTCTTTGCGTGCGAAGATCTAGCTGGTGGGTCCCAGCAGTCAGGGGGGCGAATTGTTTTTTTTGGACGCACTTCCTTGCGTGCGAAGATGTAGCTGCTGGGTCCCAGCAGACAGGGGTGAACGTTTTTTTCACGAAATACGGTGGCCTGTCCAATGGGTCCCTGCTGTCAGGTGGAGGAATAATTATTTTGCGCGTAATAAGGAGGCACGTCCTTGCTGCGGCCGTGGACCCAGCTGTCAGCATCTCCACGTACAGTCCACGTCCGATGGAAGCCATTCCTTGACCATGTTGACCACGTCGCACTGAGAGCACCAGGGAGGTGGACAACGGCGAGGCCTAGGAAGGGGACGACGCGGAGCCGGGGAAGACGTGGCAGTGGATGCCCACACGTAGAGGAGTATGAAGGTTCACTCGTTCGGCTGCGGTGTGAGGCTGCCGTCGCCATAGAATAACAGGGGGTGTGGGTGCATAGAGGGATGGCCTGGCCAGCGGTGGGAGTAGTAGGGGGCGGTGAGGCCTCCGCGGCATCACAGCCGGCCACGAGCGGCAGGAGCAGGCGACACGACCGGTGCTGCTTTGGGCAGCTGGAGCAAGAAGACCAGAGGTTGAAGAAGCACTACGGCCGTTGGATGGACATCATACGGTCACTGGAGCTAGAATCGTTCATATATTGACTAAAGTTGACAAAGGCCTCCGTCCCAGTCAACTTAGTAGGCCCACAAGTCATCCTCCCACCAAGGTTGGTCCCAGCTAGCAGGGGGTATTCATTTTTTTGTGTGTAATAAGGAGGCACTTCCGGTGGGCCCGAGCTGACAGCGCGGGGGGGGGGACGTTTTTTTCACGAAATACGGTGGCCCGTCCTGTGGGTCCCAGCAGTGAGGGGGAAACGTTTTTTTGTGAAATAATGGTGGCCCGTCCGGTCGGTCCCTGCTGTCAGGTGGAGGAATAATTATTTTTCACGTAATAAGGAGGCACTTCCTTGCGGCTGCCATGGACCTAGCTGTTAGGCTTTCCACGTATAGTACTCTTCCAATGAAAGTCGGTCGTTGACCACATTGACCACGCCGCGCCGAGAGCACCACGATGGTGGACGATGGCGAGGCCTAGGAAGGGGACGACGCGGAGCCGGGGAAGACGCGACAGTGGAAGCCCGCGCGGAGAGGTGTACGAGGGTTCATCGGTTAGGCTGCGATGTGAGGCTGCCGTCACTGCAGAATAACAGGGGGTGTGGGTGAGTAGAGGGATGCCCTGGCCAGCGGTGGGAGTAGTAGGGGGCGCTGAGGCCTGCGCGGCAGCACAACCAGCGACGGGAGGCGGGAGGCGGTCCCGCCGGTGCTGCTTTGGCGGCTGGAGCAAGAAGATCAGAGATTGAAGAAACACGACGGTCGTTGGATTGACATCCAACGGTTACGTCTGCTAGAATCGTTTGTTGACGTAGTATATAATAACTAAAAAATCTTGCATACGCGTCAACTGAACAGGCCCACAAGTCAGGGCTCTCCCATTTTTTTAATAATTTATATATAGCTCATGGCACCTTCTTATGCAATTTATTGCAGTCGTTTTTTTGGTTGGCCAGGGCCAATTTCACATATTTCTGTGGGTTCCAAACTATTATTAATACTAAAATGTCGAGCCAGATTTAAAGTACTTTGAAGATATATTTAAATTAGGTTAATGCCCAGTGAAATAGGAATCTGAAAATGTGAAAAAAAAATCAGAAATTATAAAGTAATTGCCAATTTGTCATCTGTTTTTATATTTACAACCCATTTCATATTACTTTCAAGATTTGCAGGCGTCTTGAAAGAGTTGCAGCCCATCAGGGCGTAGAAAAATAAGTATGCCTGGATTGGGTATTCTTCAGAAAAAATAAACTGGGCTGATTTTCACAAAGAAAAAATAGCTGGGCTGGTCACATGATGAACATAAAATATAAGCCTGGGCTAGACGGGCCACAGCCGAGTTCAAACCCTGCTTCGTCTCAACAATACCAAACAAAAAAAATACTGCTCGAGTAGCTACGTCCTAGGTGTCAGCCGATCTTGTGTTGTTCTCTTGTCTATTGACTATATACGCTCACAATGTCGTGGGTCCCAGATGTCAGGAAAACACTAGGAGGAAGCATTTTATTTTTCCATACGCTGACGTGGTGGGCCCCTACTATCATCCTCTCCACGTACTTCTGCCGATTCCTGTTGTTTGTTGACCATGTTGACAACGCGAGAGGGCGGCGCCGCGGCGAGCGTACCAAAGCGCGTGGAGGACGTCGGTGTTAACGATTTAGGAGACGGTGGGGCGGCGATGTGTGCGCTGAGGCACAGCCAGCTGTGGGAGGCGGAAGCAGGCGACCCCGCCGACGCTGGTTTGGTTTTGGCGGCTGGAGGAAGACAGGACTGAAGAAACACGACAGAATGTAAAAGCAGCAGGAGTACTTAACAACCTTTACTGAAACCAGCAGGGGCACTTAACAACCAAAGCTGAAAGCAGTATGAGTACTTATACAGGTTCAACCGAACAAAGCACGCCTCGAACAGTGCTACTTTTCCTATAGTTAACAAAGGGTGAGGCCGCCAAGCCCCAGGACAAGGCCCAGGCGCCACCCCACGCATCCACAACCTTCTGAAAGAGGATTCATCTCGCAACGTGGTCAATAAACAGAATATTCGCTTTAGAGCCATGGAAAAGCATGAACATAATCTTCTGTCCTATTCTCCAAGATGGACGGGCCTTCATTATTTGAGACCACCCACAAATAAGTATCTTTTCACCTCCAAGGGGAATTGAGTAGGTCGACATAAACATCATGTCGTGACCAAGAACAAATCTGACTCGACCATGGTCAGGCATCTGTATAAGAACAATATAACTCGGCAGTTCCTTTTTCAAGAAGATCACAACTGTAAAATTGTTATAAGCAATAGTTTATGAACAACATATATAACAGAAAATAGCTCGTACCATAAGTTTCTCGACACAGTTGGACCTGTTCAACGAGTGCAGAAGTGGCACAGATATCCCATGTGGCCTTCCACCATTGAAACGCCCCACAAGGACCTCAAGACGATCAATAAAGTGTAGGAACATGTGGATGTCGTCCCAGTCAACTTCAGTGCCATCAGTAATAGCTGAGTTACTACAGAATAACAAACGAGCAGCCTGCTTAACTCTAAAAAACCTACACGTGCCACCAATTATAAGAAAATATTATTTAGAAGTAGCATCTTCGTGAGAGATTCGTTGCTACTTATAAAGTTAAATTGTGATTAGTTAGACAGAATAGGTGGATTAAGAAGTAATCGAGGCAACAAGCAAGAACCAAATACAAAACTAACATGGATGAACAATTGGAACGACGTCGGTGTGGAAGATCATAGTGAAGATGAGACCAGGTTCTGCTATTTCCATCAACATTCGTGCGCCAACTTTCAGTCTGTAACACCTGAGAAAGTTGATCCAAGTTCGGCCATAAAAAAGCAGCGATCTTCTTGGTTCATGAACCCAACTTGGAAGTAATATCCATGGATTGTCTTCATGATGACCATTAAACTAGTGTATTCAGTTATGGCAAGGTCGAGCATCTTGAGTACATGTGTTCTGGCAGAGCAAATAATACACTGCAGGAAAAATAATATGAGAACACAGCATGTTCAAAAAAACCCCACCCTCCAGGATAGAGAAGAGGATTCTAGGAACATACTGTGCGCGTTTCAAAATGATGTGGTAGGATGAGAAGGAACAAGTGTGGCGTCTCGCCGAAGGCGCAGAAATCTGTAGGGTACTCGCACTTTGGGCACTGCAACTGAAACACACTAGATTCAGTACGAAGAAAAATGCAACAACGGCGGCGGCTGCCATCCTAGGATTACCTGCGACCAAGGGACTTGGATTTATCGGGGATGGATGAAGAATTCGTACCTGGTTCTCCATGAGAAAACCCTATGCGGTCGCCGAGCGGGGGTTTTCTCTGAACAAGCAGACGAGGGAGAAGGGGATTCAGGCCCAGGGAAATATTGCCGCTTCGTCCGTCCAGCTTACTGCTAAAGCAGGAAGGGGGGGGGGTTGTGATTTGACGGCTCATTCGGCATTACTGCGGCGCTACGACCTGGGTGTGTCTACCGTGAAGTTGTGCACTCTAATTTGTGCATATGGCACGTGGACCCCGTTGCCGGTTGCCCCACATATCAGCGAAAGGAAGTAGAAAGACATGAGTAACTAGTTACACATAAATATATATTTTGACAGAGAGATACTCCCTCTGTAAAGAAATATATAAATCTTTTATATCACAGGCTCACCTTGCCGAGAAATATACTCCCTCTGCAACGCACGGGCATTATGGGGGTTCAGCTTTTTTTATGGGGGTTCAGCTGAGAATATAATACTCAGATAGGCTCACGGTTCTGGACTTTGGGCCACAGGCCGACCCTGCATGTTTGGGGGCCCATGTGTTCTACCTCAGCGCTTTTCATATTTCAAGCGATCGGTACTGCGCTGGTTTTAGATGATGTCGCAAGGCGAATACACAAAATTGAATAAAGCACGACAGCTATTGGAATGAAATCGAACGACAGTTCCTAACCAGCAATAAAAGTTGCAATTCTATCAACGATATACCATGTGATAAATAATACTGTCGTACTACTTATACACACAGGACACTTGTCTCACCATGCCAGATTATTACATCAAAAATCTCTCGGAGGATAGATCAGTTCGGCAGTTGCGTGCTGCTACTGAAGAATTTCAAAGTTGATTTAGACCAGCTCTCCTTGCTAAGAAAGTTCGATTTTGACATCATCCCCTACCGCAAGATATGATTTAGATTTGAACCTTGACCATCCTTTAGCATCAATCATCATGCGACCATCCTTTGTACTTACGGTATATTGAGCAGGTTCATTCACACCAAGGCTACGCATGGTAAGAGAAACTTGGCCGCGGTCACCCGGATTGTTGAATGACTCCCTCGTTGCTCTAGGAATTCTCTGTTTGCAAACAAGAAGACATACCCAAACAGTTAGATCAACACAGTGAATCATGTGAAACAACATGGAAAGAAAAAAGAACAAAGCACTTGGGCAGCCAATGCTTACCAAGAAGGTGGACAAGTCGGTTTTTATAAGGACTTTGGTATATGAAGTGCGAACTGCAGCCCAGTCTGTTGCCGGTGCAACTGCACGGGCCGGACCAAATGCAAGTGCAAGTGTTGGTGCAGGTGCCGAAGCCGCTGCTGCTGCCGGAGATGGTGCTCCTTGTAGAGCTGGTGCCGGTGTCGATGCCCGATCCTCCGGTAGATCAGACTGATCCGCTGACGCGGTCGGTGCCCAATCCTCAGCTGGATCAGACTGAGCTGCTGCCGCTGTCAGTGCTAGAGCAACTACCGGTGCTCGATCTGTGTGAGACAGCGGCGATCGTGTCTGGTCTGCTATGATCAGCTTTCTAACTTGACTAGGATCCGTGACCGTGATCTAGTTTTTTCTTCATTTCTTTTAAACGCGAGAAGGACTAATTGTGGCGTTTTTGTTAAACCAAACTGCAGTTCATCATAGGGATTCAGCTTGTACTCAGACAACAGACTGATCCAATTTTTTCCAGTAATATAAGTGATGGACAATGCCTTCGTTACTGACATGACATAAGAAGTGAAACCTGCAAAAATAGCCATCGTAGAGCTAACCAAACGGTTTATTCTGTGATGAATGTCACATGGCAAAACCTGCATCGTAAAATTGTAGGAAAAGAAAGAAAACATGACATTAAATCAATAAGATTTAGACAGTAAATCAATAAGATTTACTTGATGTGACACGAGTGAATCCTTACCAGGAAATCACTATGTTGAAGTACTAAACAGAAGATTGATCGTTCAACTACGCGTGGCATGTAGGGGCCCTGCCTACTCCCACAAGCAGGACAGTCCAAAGGTCATGACAAATCGTATGGACCGAACATCCATGGGACTGGAAATCCTAGTGGGTGCGATAAACCCTGCAATGCATACAGATATTGGAGTGTAACCATAATTGATAAACCGTCCTCACAAAAAATATGATCTGGATACTTCAAAATGTACATACTGAATTGAGTGGACAGACATTAACATAGACCGTTCTTAGGACTGACCACACACCAAAAGCGGCAGTACTAATAAACAATACAGGGTTCACAAACACAAATCAAGTACTGAACAATAGTACTTACTACAGACAAGCAAAGTTGCACTAACTAAACTCTGCAGACTATTTCTTGCCACCGACCTACGGGATGAACCCCGCATAACTGACTAGGCCATGGACTTCGTGTGAGATGTCTACATGCACCATCACCATATTGTCAACCTTGGAGAACCTAACAGAGTGGTATTTCCACTCATAAACATGATGATGAAGACAGGCCACATCAGATTTGTTGGGAAGCTTTACAAGAACCACACCCTTCGTAATCAAAGGCACAACCAGGAAATTGTTGTGGTCAAGTACAGCCTCGAGAACACGCCTGACAACAATGCTACAGGAAAACACTATTGCAGGACACGTGGCGATAAGGACACAGCAGCTGGATAGTTCATCAGTAGAACTCATCATCAGGTCTTCCAGTTCACACGACATGACTTTGAGAACTTCATCTCCACCGCGGACCTGGTTCTAATTCAAACAGAAACCATATTTTATTACTACCTCCGTTCAGAAATATAAGATATTATACGCACAGAAATGAGTGAACAAAGACACTAGAACATGTCTTCAAAGGCATGAGAGCAGAGGGATTACATGCAATATCCATAACACAAGTTACTGAGGCAAATATACCCTCTTAAAAGGTAGCATTGATGTTCATAAATTACTCCCTCCGTCCCAAAATTCTTGTCTTAGATTTGTCTAGATATGGATGTATCAAGTCACATTTTAGTATTAGATACATCCGTATCTAGACAAATCTAAGACAAGAAATTTGGGACAAAGGAAGTAGGTGAAAGTACTCTATAAGAAATTAGTGTCAACCTATCGCATGTTTTGGTCAAAAGAGGAATTTAGAACCATCATTTGGCACACTAAAATCACATGCAAGATCACCCAGAAAGTTGTAATGTACTACCAGTACTACTACTGCATGTTAGATGAAAAAACACGTTCAAGATCGAGAAAAGGATCGTCAACAAGAGACACTACCTGGACTTGCTTAATGAGGGATCCCGGAGAGGGGGGCTTGGACAGGGCGATGGCTTTGAGCTTGTCTGCGGTAGTCTCGGCAGGGTGCTTGCGCTTCTTTGTACCATGAGCCTCGACGGTTTTGGCCAGATCCATAGACATCACGTCGGCCGGTGCTCCGGTGTCCATCCAAGAGAGGAAGCTGAGAGAGAAGAGTGAAAGGAGGAACAAGATGAGGGAGAAGTGAAGCGAGTGGGGGTTTTCTTCAAGAGAGGAAGCTGAGAGAGAAGAGTGAAATGATGGTTGCTTCGTCCGTCCAACTTAGTGCTGGAAAGGAGGGGGTTTTGTGATTTGATGGCTCATTGGGCATTACTGCAGCGGTTCGATCGGGATAGTCTATCATCACTCTACTATGGAGTAATTTAGTGCATGGCTGGTGGACCCAGGTGCTGGCTGTCCCACACATCAGCGAAAGTGAGTAATTTAGTGCATGGCTGGAGGAGGATCTGCACGGTAGAGCGTGTCCACTGTTTTTCATTCTGAAGAAAAAATGATTACAACAAGCGTTTCCACTCTTACGACGGAGGAGTGCGAAACACGGCAGCCACTTGAACATACACAATGCTCCTACTACTAGGCATGTGCAGTGGTTCATACGTCAGTACTACACAATCTTGTTGCTACTGTAGTAAGATATGATGATAACAAATGATGTTGTGCGCATGTCAACTACTCCTATATGTAACATAGTACCGCTTTTTCGACTGTCCGGTCGAGAATGAACGGTGAGATCAATGTTAACAAAACTAGGTCCACAGCGCACGGAGAGAACGGTGCTATAGTACTCCACGAAACATGAACCATATGAAGCACATCCTATAGTGCTAGACAGGGTGTATGAAGGGTGCACTGGATGGGAGCAAAAGTTCCCATCTCGACCCACTTTTGGGTGTTTGGCAGAGTGCATGAACCATGAAGGGTGCATGAGTCCACACTAGTAGGTTGACAAAAATACACGAAGAGGAAACAACTATATCGAGATGAGAATGCAACCAAACACACCCACACGCTTTGTGCTATAGTGACTGATCTGCACCATCTGAGTTTGATCCAACAGTCATGTTGCGCCGAGTCATGGACATGCCCATGCAGAGGGCGCCTAAACACCACCGAAGTCCCTCTGCTTCTTGAGGCGCACGGCGTTGGTGATGCAGGGTGCAACCACCCGCATAGCACGCTTCCGGTCCACGGGAGCAAGCTCGTCAAAGACGGCGTCCAATGGCATGAATGGATTCCGGTGACGGAGCCTTGAAAGGATTCGCCCGGTAACGGCGACGGCAACCCGCAACCCCTCCTTGTCCAGCTCAGCCCCCACCATCGTGCGGAGACGGCTCAGCTCCTCGGAGATATAGGTGAAGAAGGAGACCAGGTCAGGAAGCCACAACTTGTTGAAGTCGACCGGGTGGTCGAACGGGTTTAGCTCGATGGCCGGCATCATCGCGCTGGCACGACGGTAGGCATCACGCAGCCGCAACACGTGCGTGGCAACTTGGTTCACCAAGTGGCTGACGCGATCCTGGACCTCATCACGATCGGCCCGCTCGCGCTCCAGCCGGCTCCCCTGACGGCCTATCGTATCTCCCGCTTTCTGCAGTAGCGCCACCGATGCCTCGAGCATCTTTGTGGTGGACGCCTGCCGCTTTTGAAGCTCCATGAACTCCCGCACATAACGGAGGAGCATGGCACTCCTCTCCTCCTTGAGCTCATGGAGTTCCACGTCCTTGGCCCTGAGCTCCGCATCCTTGGCATGGAGCTCCTGTGTCAGGCGCCTCACCCCGGACTCCGTGATCTGCTGCGCTGCCATGGCACCAGGTAGAAGCAATGGGGAGAGGAAGCAAAGGGGGCGAAACAGTTGAAAGGCAATGCAATCTACAGGAAGGCGGAGAGAGCCAGCCGAGGAGCGGGGAATCTTTTGGTTTTCACAACGGTAAAACACCAGTCGACGACTTCTCACATCAGGGAGCAGTGGGTTTTTACAGGCAGAGTCATCGTGACTAATTGCTGCCGCGCCTGCTCCCGTCAATCAAAAAATTTAAAATCCTGCCGCGCCTGCTCCCGTCAATCAAAAAATTAAAAATCCTGCCGCACCCAAACACCAAATCAATGCTGCGGTGGATATTTAAATTTACCTGCCGGCAAGTAGATAAAAAAAGAGGTGAAAAACCAAATGTGGCGGCGGCCTAGCTAATCGGTCGAACTAGCCCAACTAGCTAGACACCGTGCTTCACTGATGTACTCGGCGGGAAAGGTGGTCTTTCGTGATTTGACGACTCATTTACTTGCTTCAGCGCTACGACCGAGGAGGACCCAGAAAACGTGTGGTAGGGTGTCCCATGCCACGAAGAATATATGCGTGCACCACCCGGGAGGACCCGAAAACCGCGCGGTAGGGTGTGCCACGTATCGGCACGGAGGAAAAATGTGTGTGTAGAAATATACTGTATCAGACGTAGTACCTATGGTTCGACCTCGGGACCCAGCCAGTCGGTCGAAAACACCCCACTAGCCACACAGCTTCATCATGCAAACGTGGCACGGTTAGCTCCGCCTCGACCAGCCACAACGTCTCTTGTTCTAGGCGATTCTTCTATTTTCCAAGCTTTTTTTAGTTGTAATAACACCATAGCAAGCTAGCGCCGCTCTTCGTGTGTGCCCGTGCAAAGGTTAGATGATGGAGAGAAGAGAGATTGAGATCACAGACCTGGGACCCACCAGTAAGTGAGACAACGGTCATGCACGTGTTGACAAGGCACTCCCTCTACTCTACTCAACACAAGTACTGTATAAAATCAAGTTATGGGACAAAGCCAACAATCGCTCGTTTTTTTCAGGCTATCGACTTGCGCTTTGTAGTCCAGGTTGCCAGTTCGAATCTCGTCTTTCAGATTTGGTAGTTTTAGGTCCAAATTTGATTAATGACAAGTGGGACCCCCGTGTGTTGTTCTGATATTTCAGTGTAGGATGGTTTTTTTGAACAAACACTTTGCGCGGTTAGACAAGTAATGGCACGAGTTACACGTATTTTGCAAGTTTATGAACAAGAATGATAGCGGCATAGAATACACCTCGCAGCTTAGATACTATGGTGATACGCGTTTTTACACCGTTGGAAGTGAGGTCCAATGGCTTGGGAGTAGTCTTTGTGATTATGTGCAATTTCCAAACTCTCCAAAGTTTTTTTTTGCACATAAAACATTCAGGCCTCGTGTGTGCCGCTGCATCTTCGATCCAACGGCTCCCCGGTGCTCATATTAGGTGCTCCCCGTAGCTTAATTACCCGCTACGGTGATATGAGCATCTAGGTCGTATGATTAGTGATCATATGGCACATGCATAGTACTTGTACTTTTTGTGCGTTTCCCAAACTCTATCAGCCGTATATTGCAAAAACATTCAAACATCCTACTGTGGGCCATTAGACTCAGTGAACTCGTATCACCATAGAATCTACGGTGCGGGAGCACCTCATACTCTCCCGTGCGAGAAAACATAAGGTGCTATCACGGCTTGGATGCTACGGTGATACGAGCTTGGAGGTCGTTTGATCCGAGATCCAATGGCATCTGAGCATCTTTGTGCTTGTAAGCATTGGTCGAACTCTTTTGGGGCTTTTCTGCAAAAAAACATTCGAACCACCGAGGAGGTGTTGCGTCACAAATCCAACGCCTTCGAAGAGCTTGTATCACCAAAGCATATAAGGTGTGGTAGCACATGATATTCTTACATATAGGAGAATATGATGTCCTCCTACATCTTAGATGCTACGGTGATACGAGCTTTGAGGTCGTTGGATATGGGATCAAAGGGCATCTAAGTAGTTTTTGTACAAATTATGTGCAATTCTCAAACTCATCAAGGTTTCCTGCAAAAAAAAATTAAGACACATCATGTGAGCTGCCATATCTCAGATCTACAAGCTCCAAGCAACTCGTATCGGCATATAGCATCTAAGGTATGGGGGCACATGATATTCTCCCGGGGAGGAGGGGTGGGGCGTGCACAACCAATCGGTGGTTGGGAGGGTGGGGACAAATATAATCTAAACAACCCTAAACAGAGCTCCACAATTTTATCTAAGGTCGAGGGGTTGACCCCCGGCAATCATAGCTCCGCCTAAACACAACATTTGCATGTATTGTAGTACTAGACTTAATATTCATGTTTCAGTTGCATGTTCATTTTAAATATTGAACTGAGGACCATGGATGTCTTACATTTTACTCCCTTCGTTCCTAAATATTAGTCTTTTTAGAGCCTTCAAATGGACTGGCACATACGGATGTATATAGACATATTTTAGAGTCTAGATTCACTCATTTTGCTCCGTATGTAGTCACTTGTTGAACTCTCTAAAAGAATAATATTTAGGAATAGAAGGAGTATTTTTGAATTCGTGCCATACATGCATGGGTTGGAAAAATAGATGCACTATACTTATTGGATTGTTGTTGTGTTCGTGCGTGTGTGTCTCTATGTGTGTGTGTGTGTGTGTATGTGTGTGTGGTCATATGCTTGATACATACAAAGTTTTCTCACCTCCATATTGTTCATCTTATAAGTTTGAATTTGCATTGGAAAACTTACTAGGGATACCATCAAATGTGAAATCCACGTTGAGATCACTATATCACAAACTCACTCTAATTCGACAACTCGTCATAAATCAATAACCACATTGAGATTAGTATTTGCAAGGAAAATACGGGTATTGTAATACACATAGATTCGTTCGGCAATTTAAAAGGTTCCTTTCGTATTCTCGAATGGTAGGACCTAATGGCGTACTAGCCAGACCTTGCCTCATGTTGATCCTAAAAAAACGGGCTCGTGTCCTTCGGTGGCGTGCGTGGTACGCACATTAGGAAACCCCAACCAGTCGAGCCTCAGCGTTTCAAGTCGAAATATCTGGCGGCCAGAATTCCAGCCCTAGTAAATTCCCCTCATATCCCCGGTCCATAATGATTACTGGTGAACAACGGAGGGATGCTTTAGTAACTAGACAATGTTACCTACCGTGCCGAGCACGGTTCAATTCCCTCGGTCGCCGCTCGTCAAGGTCACCTGTCAACTGCATTGCCTAGTACTACTACTACTACACCAGGATGAGCACATAAGTGAGCCCATTTGTTCGTGCCTAGTACTTGAGTTAATATATCAGGCAATGCACTGGTACGCAGGGATTATCCTTTTACGGTTTATAGGGCTTATCTCAAAATTTTAGTTTTCCCATTTTATAAGTCTCAATTTGGTTGTTCCCCATCACATGTTCATATTTCAAGGTGCAATAAATCATTACATGCAAGAATTAAGAGAAAATTGACCAATGCATGTACTTTATGCATGCATGCATTGCAATTAATGCATTCGTAAACACAATTTTTGAGGAAAACAAGCGCATTAATTGAGTGGTTTTGCAAACTACAACAATTGTTCCACCACTCACCATCTACCTTGGTTGGTGAGATTTTTGAATTGAGCCCTGTAAACCGGAAAGGAGGTTTAACTAAGCAAAATGTTTGACCAAATCCATTCTTAAGAAATACAACAGGACTAATGTACGGCTTGAAAATTTATTGCATGATGCATGTTATGATATTGTTTCGAATCCTGGATCTTAAATTTCAGAATATCCAAAAGTGAGCATAAATTCTTGAAACTGAGCATGGTCACGTGATATGGCACAAATATTACTTCGTAAGTTTTTTTCTTCAATTCGAGACAAGCTGCTTATGACAAGTTGCACAAATGAAGAGCCAAGGTATTTTGGAACAAAGACCTGTCACGTTAAGGCGAATGCTTTCACTATTGAAACCATGGGCGTTTACGTGCCGCCACGAGTCCCCGCTTCTCATCGGCAGGTGCCGTCCCAGCAAGCGTGTGAGTCGACGGGAGGCGTGCGAGCAGACCGCTTTGCCGGCTGTTAGGGAGGCGTGCGAGTAGACCGCTGTGCAGACTCACCGGGAGGCGAGCCCTTTGACCAGGCTCCACCGCCCACCGTCGTCCCAACTTCTCCCACTTTTAATGTCGCCGGCGCCGCAGTTTAAAATCAACACCGCACTACCCGGTATCGCTACAATCCTCTCTCTTCCTCTCCGATTCTCCTGTCGTCTACCTACAACTAGCCTGACCTAAACGCACGCCATGTCGCATCACGATGGTCTGTCCTTAGTGTTCCAGTTTCATGAGGAAGACACCGAGTCGGAGTCTCAAGAACATAAGGCGCTTTGGGACGAGCTTGAACTGCCCTTGCGGGAAGACGCCGTGCCTGTCCTCGCTCCCGTTCCGGCTCACGTCGCCCCGACTGCGCCAGCGCCCATCGCCGTGGCATTGATGGGCTTGGCGCCGCACATTGTCGCGGAGCTTGATGCCACGGGGTTCCACGAGGTCCCCGCCGACTTTCACGCGCCCGTGCACCTGCCAGCGCATGCGCCTGCGCGTGCACTAACACGCACGCCCGTGCCGATGCCCGTGCACCTGCCAGCGCATGCGTCTGCGCGTGCACTGACGAGCATGCCCGTGCCGGTGCTCGTGCACCTGCCAACGCATGCGCCTGCGCGTGCACTGACATGCGCGCCCGTGCTGGTGCCCGTGCACACGAATGTCTTCGCCGCGCTGTTGACAGCGTCTGTCCCCGCGCGGGTGCCAGTGCCCCCCTCAGCGGCATGGATGGTCGCCGTCGACTGCTTCCTTGCACCAATGCTAGTCACCTCCTCCCGCCAGTTGACTCGCTCCGAAGTCCAGAACATTTTGGCCTACCTTGAAGCTAGGCCAACGTCCAGGAGTACGCCAACAACGGTGCAAGTCGCCGCCGTCGCCTTCGGTCAGTGGCCCGACGAGACACAGAGCACGGCAGAGGATCTGCTTCCCACCATGAGACTCCCCCGCCGCCGCCGCGTAATCTTAATTTGCCATGAAAAACATTTGGATTGTCATGCTTAAAATCCGAACATTTGTCATTTCCATTTATTTTTATATCGATCGTCCTATAATTTAAAGTCAGAGTCAGACTGAACGAAATGTATGGTTTGATTGATTGAATGTTCTGCTAGAGCCATATCAAATTAAATATAAAACGTTATCAAGCCACATGTATTCTTTGTCATCCAACGACCTCGACTGCTTCAATGTTGAGCACTCAACACCTTTAGCGTGAAGTTAATTTCATGCCAAAAATAGTGCTAATCACATGACAACACGCAAATAATATCCTAGTAGTTAATATCAGCATGCACTTAATATACTTCCAAATTAACGTGCATTGCACGTACACACTGACTAGTGTTGCTAGTACATGAAACTGGTGCCGTGACTTGTGAACGCGTCCAGATATGGTCAACGGCAACATCGCCCGCGAGTTCTTCCTGTTTGCCCGTGCGTCTAAATGTAGAAGGGAAGGAGAGAGAGAGAGCACACATGGAACCCACCAGTAAGTGAAGGCAAATAGTACTAAAAATAATATTACATGTTATCCATTAATTAGGCTGTGGTAATATAAAAACATTATGTAAACAAAGGGGGTACAACAAACATTGCTATTCTACGTATGTTGCCTATTGACGTGCGCCTTGAAAGCCCGGTCGCATGTTCGATCCTCGTCCTTTATTTTTTAATTTGTATATGGGTCCAAATTTGTTTCATGACATGTGGGCCCCTCGGTGTGTAGTTTGTAGCACTTTAATTTGTGGGTCGAAATTTGTTCCATTCTAAGTGGACTATCGGTGTGTAGTTTTGTAGCTTATTTATAATAATTAAAGAGAACAACATAGTTTTTTCAATAATACCATGGTGCGACGTTGAAGGCGAGAAAGGACGTGCGAGAGAGCGATGACCGAGCCAGAGGGAAATCAACTAGGGGAGTTGCGTGGGTTGCAACGGTGTTTGGAGTAGTTGTGGGCCGAATGCTATGAAAATATAATCTAAACCGACCGGAATAAATGCCTACACAAATTAATCCAAGGTTGGTGCCCCTCACAATGTAAATAGCTCCGGCTTTGCGAGGGATGGAGCGGTAGTAGCTTCAACGCGCGGAAGATACAGTGTGAGAAAGCGAGGTCAATCGCGAGACATATAGATAGAGAGACAAAGTGAGTGTGGTCCGACATTCATTGAACAAATATATATGCTCCGGAGAGATATTGTCCGATTGAGCTTTTAGTAAGGGTGAGGGCTGTAAGATAGAGCTTGAGAGATGATCCAGTCACAGACGTGTAGATATATTTTGTGCGTGGGAGGAAGCAAGGTCAACCGATCACATAGGGGCCGTGTGATCGAAAGAGTGAGACGGGTTGGAGAGAGTGACCTTGATAGACGATGTGCGTGAGAGAGTATACAATGTGAATAGGTCGAATTGGGCTCAAACATGGTGATATATCGTTTTTGTCCAAGAAAGAGCGAGGTCAATCGAGACATACGGAGATATATATATATATAGAGAGAGAGAGAGGGAGATTAAGTGAGTGTGGCCCACCATGAGGTCGAAAGAGTGGTGGCGGCTTGGATGGACTGACCTAGATAGACAATCTGCGTGAGAGAGTATAGAGTGTGTCGATCGAGGACCGAACAGGGAGATATATCATTTGTGTGTGAAAGAAAACGAGGTTAAACAAGACTCAGATAAAGAGAGCGAGATTGAGCGAGTGTGGCCCGCCGTGCGGAAGAAAGAGTGAGACAGTCTCGAGGGAGTGACCTAGATATACAACGTGCGTGCGTGCGCATGAGAGGTTGGGGGCTAGATAGCCAATGCATGTATTTAGCGCGAGAGGGTGAGAGGGAGAGAGGGGGAGAGAGCTCGGCATGGGGTGCAATGGCGGGTGTGTGAGGTAAATACATTTGGTAACAGGAGTGGGAAAAGGGGTTGTGTAGTTGAGAGACTTAGAGATCGAAACATGGAGAGAAAGAATGAACGTGTGTTGGAAACCTATAGCTTGCTAAGGTGGTTAGGAGAGGAAGATTGACTGATACAGGAAGTATGTAGCGTTTGTGCGTGCGGGGGGGGGGGGGGGGGGAGGCTAAAAACAACATTTGAATGTACATAGTACGAGACTTAATATCGATGTTTCAATTTGGTGTACATTGTAAGATTTGAACCGAGGACCAAGCATACGGGTAATTATTTCGAATTTGTGTTGTACTAAGTTTCGAAAAGTTGACATTGACTCAATTTGTTGTGCTATTTTGTAGGTCATATGTTTGAATCCATCCAAAAGTTTTCTCACTACCATGGTGTTCATCATATACATATGAATTTGTATTAAAAAAGTAGCATGGATACAGTGAAATGCGAAATCCACGTTAGAATTGGAGATCACTACGTGACACACACTCTAATTCAAATAACTAACTACGTTACACACACTCTAATTCAAATAACTAATTATGTGACACACTCTAATCCACGTTAGCATGGGTACCGTTTCGATTTATTTTTCAAATAACTCCTCATTAATTAATTTATAGTACTCACTCTGTTCACTTTTATAAGACCTTGAAGACATTTCAGACAATGTGCAAAACAGTTCATTTTAAGTTGTCTGAAACGGCTTACAAAAGTGAACGGATGGAGTATCTCGTTTCGAATGACTAATTATTGCAAGGAAAACACGGGCATGGTAATACATACATATTCGTTTGCAAATGAAAGAAGTTTCGTTTCATTTGCATTCTCAAATGTAGGCGCACCAGGCAGACCAGGGTCGTGTCGGGGTGGACGCTGCTTCGGTGCCTTAAAGGCAACTGCCGTTGGGTGACTGACATGTGGGCCAGCTACTTGTTGGGCCCACATGTCATGGACACAAAGGCAGGTGCCTTAAGGCACCGAAGCATAGTCCTGTCGCGGTGGTCGCGTGTGTCGGACGGATGCGTAGCACCCAGCCACCCACCCCCCTCCCCCCAAAAAAACGACGACGACAATATAAGTTCGCGCTTCCATGTTTCGGATTGAAATATCTGGCGGCCCCAATTCCAGCCCTGCAAAATCTCTCTTCTCCACCGTCCCCTTCCGCGCCCAGATTTCTCAAATCCCTAATTCGCCGCCATCCCTCGAATCGCCCCTCGTCTCGTCTCTTTCCCCACCATTCCCCACCTCTATGCCGGACGACGACGACGAAGACGACGGTCGCGATTCACCACCACACTGGAGCTACCTCATCTACGCCCTAGTCCACCGCACCGGGTGGTCCACCGACAACGTCGGCCGCCGCAACCGACGTGCCTCACAGACACCGAGTTCCACCGCATCAGGTGTGCTTCACCGACGCCGTCTCCCAGCTCACCGGGGCTACTTCATTGAGCACATCGTCGCACCTCCGCCCCCCGAGGCCGTTGGGGCTTCACCAACGGTCTCGTCCACGGCATCGTAGCGCTCCGCTGCCACTCAAGATCTACATCCGTGCGCGGCCAGCCAATGCCAGCGCATCACCCTCAATGGCTCTGAAGTGACCTGCACTCTAGCTAGGCGAGCATGCCCAAATGTCGGGCCGAACTAGGTATCCACACATCACTCCCTTGTGCACTGTTCTGACGATGTTTGGATATCCTTTCACTGCTCTCTTAGCTTACACGCCTATGCAACTCTGACTTTAACTCTTATTTCTTCTGGAGATATCATCTGAAATAAGCAAATCCATTTTTTAGCGAAGCATGAAGGCGCTACGGGATCTGGTACACATCCTGCATACCCGTATAACCTTGCAAGTATCTGTCCTCCGGTACAACATCATGGTCGATTCCTCTTATTTGATCAACCATTCGCCGTGTCAAAAATGCAGAGGGGGATGCAAGGAGCACAAGGCCTGCACATCCAAGTAAGTGGTAACATGGACTTGTACATGGAACATCCCAAGCACAAGTAGAGCTGAAGTGAGCCTGTACAACGAGCTAGCGTAAGTCCCTGCATTTCATTTAATTCGTACTAACATTCGTGTATGATTTGTGTGCAGTGGCTGATCCATGAATTCAAGTTACCAGGGGTGAACATTTAACTGAAAAAATACGAATGCACTTGCACTCCGGAAATCAACATAACTTGAGAAATGTGAAGCTACATGCACTTTGAAAACCAGCTAATGATCCAAAGTAGTTTAGATTATAAACACTAAATGATGCAAGCACCAAAAAACACAAAATGCAACATGGTGTACAAGGACTACAAACATGGCATGTACCTGCTAGAATTATTCGTTCTCTGGCTGAAAATATCGAAGTGTAATTGCACGTATAACCAGTGCGCAAACTGCATATCAATATATCTATCCTGCATAAGTATGCCAGTAGTTTCAAACAACAGATTAGAAAAGTATTTATGCTATGTTGTCATGATACGGGGACTTTCTGGTAGATGGCCTCGACGTTTCCTCAAGCTATGAAAATGCACAATAATTTGCTTGTCATCAATGCCTGCAAATCTCTGTCTCTCTCAACATAGTAGATCATGATTAGACACTAAATCCTTCAATGAGCTTGCAAAATGCTTGCATTAGATCCCTCATTAGACACTATATGTTCATCACTAGGAGCATGTAAAATGTTTGCATCAAATCCTTCATTAGCAGTCTGTTCATTAGACAATTCAGGCTCAAGAACAACATGAGCTTGTATGTTTGCACTGAAAACTTGATTAGATACAACAGATTCAGTCAGTTCAGTATTGATTGGGGGAGTTATAAAATAAGTAGAAATTGGTTTCATTTTCTCACAGATTCCCTACATACAAGCAGTTTTACAACACTGTCAGGTTTAACTATTGGCCAGAAATTGAAGAGTTGAATTAGATATAATCAGGGATGTGATGTACCTACTCGTTGCGCATGCTACTCTTGCAAGCTGCGACTGTTCGTTTGCGCAAGCTCGATGCCATGGCCGTGCTGCCGCCGCTGCCTCCCACGCAGGCTACACCCAGGGTTGGATCTTCATCTTCTTGTCCTTCCATTCGCTTGAAGCCCGGCGACCGCCCTCCAACAAGGGAGCGAGGCAGTGCTGTGTCGGTCTATCCAGCGATGGCTAGGTTAGGAGCAAACTAGACTGGAGGCTGGAGCGAACGAATTGGGATTTTTTCTGCTGTCGATTGATATGGGAGGCGCTCGTATGGGCCACGAGCCTGCTATAGGGCCTGCCTTGCACTTATGTTATTGGCCCATCCAAATTGAAACATTTTTCTTCATTTTTTTACATTGTCTGCTCGTGCGTTGGGACGAACAAAACTAGCATGGGCCAACCGGGACGACTCAAACTAGGTGCACACTTTCCAGCCACCTGAGGCGGCCGCCCATACCAGCCCCAATGGGGGTGTCGCCCCTTTTTGCGTGTATGATTGGATAGTGAAAAATATTCTAGTGGCGCTTTTGATTTACCCACAGAATGGTTGAATTGCTTGTTTCTATGAACTGAGTTCGCCAATAATGTGAAGGATGCCAGTCTTTTCATCCTATTGTAGATTGCTGAGATCTTGATATGCCAAAAGTAACATGAAATATACAGTAAAAGCCAGTGTGATGTGTTTGGCTACAACTAGTCTGACTACACGCCCTCATATAACATATCAAGGACGCACCATCTTACCAGATTAACCATTCGACTTACCCATGCAGTGTGGGAAGAAAGAAGTATTGGGACTGCGTATCCAAGCAATTGATGCCATGGACTCCTTTGTATAACCTTGTAAGCGAAAAAGAATTTGCAGTGTGCCTATACAAAGAACTAGCGTAAGTTCAGTTACCCGCTTCTCAGAATTTTAGTTAGCCACTTATTGCAAAATTGTTCAATTACGTTGCTTGGCTTAATTTAGTTTGCTACTGATTACATAATGGCACAGCATGTTAATCATATTGTAGACTACGTGCTATCTATGTGTTTGATACTTACTGTTAAGAATTACCTGTTTGCCTTAACTTAAATATCTACTTGTTTGTTTAACTGCTTTGCTGCTGCAACAGCGGGTTACAATGATGTTAATAACTACTGTACTTTTCAGCATCCAATTGAAACTCTTTAATTCCTTGTTTGTTTAACTGGTTTGCTGTTATAACTCCCAGTTGAGATGTTTTGCTAACTTCAACTTTTCTGAATCCAATCGGAACTTTAATGGCAAAACAGGTTAGTCCAAGATCAAAGAGCGAGGTCCCCATAGACGTTGCATCATCCCACAGTAGTGGCACCGGCCCAATCGTGCATTATGAATTGCCAACTGCTGATGCTCTAGAGGCTAAACTAGTGGTAGAAAGAGATTATGCTTGTGCACTTAGAGATGAAGTTGACATGTTGAGGAAGCAAACAGCACAATCACAAGCAGTACTCAAGACAACCATTAAATATTTGGTAGATTTCAAAACGAAGCAAGCTGAGACTGACCAGATTGTTAAGGTCCTAAAGGAAAAAAGGAAATTAATTTCTACTTGGTAAATCATAGGTGTTCTTTCCATAGTTGAATAACCTTTGTGTTGTCTGTTCATGTAATCAACCAAACCATTTGTTTTAGAGATCATGTAATAATTGTTTTTTTTGGCTTGTAATTTTATTTGAGCACAAGTCTGTATTAATTGATAAGACTCCGAGACATTTCATTTGGATTGCTGTGCCAGACCTACAAATATGCCAATCGGGCTAAATGTGCATTCAGCAATAGTAGTAGTATAGATGGACCATAAGTGGCACGCATCGGAAAGGGCCAAGATGCTGGCTAAAAAAAGGATGATGTTTTAGCCCAAAAATATTATAGCGGCCTGGCTTATGTATGTTAGTTGATATTATTGATCCATATACTCTATAAGTGTTTATATGTCTGTTAGTTCTGTACATTCTTGGTTGATTGTCTCGGTATTTGAATCTTGATACATCGCTTGTGTACATATCTAAATGGGAGTACACATTATGCTGCGTGTGACATTTGAGTTGGACATGAAGTGTTCCAAATATTCGAATTCACCTTAAACTGGATTCTAGTTTCTGAATTTGAGTATCGGCATTTGTAAACCATATTCATATATGATAGTGGAATACATCTTTGTCGTCCTTTTGAAGATATATAAAAACACACAGAATGATTTATAAAGATTCATATAGGAATACAAAGTGGATTCGAATTTAGTTGCCAGGGTAAACGTGGATGCTTATTGTCCCAAAATTCGAAAGAAGCAGCAAAACGTCCACTCCCATGTCTGCTGCCCGAAGCCAATTGTTTAGGAGATGGAAATTACTATCTACCCATTACACGGACAATCCATCGACCCGATTTCCACTGCTCTAAATAGGGGTAGGTTAGTAACTTCAATTAGATGTGACACGACCGCCTCTGAGCCCATTCCGACAAGGTGGGCGGCAAACATGGGCAGCAAAACACATTTGATTCAAGCTCGTCCAAAAGACCTCTGTTTCTCCCTCCATTCCCCATTCATACACGGTGGGCGGCAAAACAAACTTGACTCGGCCGAAATCGATGTTGGCAAATATTTTCAATAGGGGCAGGTTTGTAACTTCACTCAGACGTGACACAACCGCCCTACCTGTCAGCCCCGTTCATACATCGTGGGCGCAAACCATGGGCGCCAACCATGGGCTCCAACCACCCTCTCCTCGCCCGAAATCGCTCTGGGCAAATATTGGTGAGATGCGAGATTACCGTCCTATCCCCAACCGAAGAGACGTCCAATTTTTAAACGGGGGCTAAGTTCGTAACTTTCCCATATTTCAGACATGCATGTCGCAAAAACATGGTTCCCCATACCTCTCCCTCCATTTTCCCATTCATACACCGTCCACGCTAGAACACCCCATCCCCACACCAGCCTCCGTCTGCCACCCCATCCATCATCGCCGTCCTCCATCACATCCATCGCCACCGTCCTCCACCATGCCGGAGCGCCTACCAAGACCGCGTCATCCACTGCTAGAGATGGACGTTTCTCATCCACGACGACGGACCAATAGCCTTGCATCGTGTCCTCCCGCTTCATCGGCGCCGTCGTCCTCTTTGCTGGGCCGCTCACACGACCTTCTCTTCCACCGCAACGGGACTTATCCCCAGATGCACCCGTCTACCGTCGCAGATCTGCTTCAACGCCACCGACAGCCATCGCACCCCCGATGCCTACACGGCGCCACAAGAGAGGTGGTACTTCATATCTACTCAACTTTTTGATCTCAACCAGAAAATAGATCTTAACTTGGTTACTCTACTTTCTTTTCAGCTATTAGAATTTAGTTCTTAGTTCGAAGCAAACAATGGATGCTAAATATTATTTCTCCGATTTGCAGCTTCAAATCTACCATGGCACAACCATAATACAGTTTAATTGATCATGCTTAGAGTTTAATTGATCATGTTGGTTCCGTGGTGGTTTCTTTAATGGAAATCAGAGGGGAAACCCTCTTTTGCTAAAAAAAAAATATGCTTAGAGTTTCCCCCTTTTAGGATCACTATACTATCAGAATATGTGCTTCGCATCATAAAAAAATATGCTTAGAGTTTCGAATATGCATGTTCGCCGCTCGGGTGTGTATCTCTACAGGGTGCCCACGGTGGGCCGGCCCATCCTGGGATTTTGGGTCGTCCCAGGCCCCGATTCCCCTCTGTTCTGCTGCGTGCTTCCGATCTCTACTCGCCCCCAGCCGCCTGCCTCTCCGGCGACTTGCCGTCCCCGGACGGCATGAATCTAGGAGGAGACGCCGAACTAACAGGAGGCCAGGAGCCGCTCACCCAACAGCGTCACTGCTGCTCGGGTGCGCCGCCTTGCCTACCTTCCCAGTCCGTTCAGGGCTCAGGCATGCAGCACCCACCAAGCCAACCCGATTTATCCTGAGATACGTCCTCAACACTCAGTAGCCACTCCTCATCACCCATTTTCTAATTGATTCATTACTCATTAGGCAGGACTGTCATTAGGGATCATTACTCAAAATTCCGGCCCTCGGAACAGAAACTAGTCATTTTGGATTGTTGGTCGTAGTGACATTGACCCAGATTACTACTGCAAGCCAGGTTTGTTGACAATTTTACTTTTCTTTCTTACTCATTCGATATAATATCCAATTATTCACGTCGATTAGTTGCAAACAATAAGTGCTAGAAAAACTTCTTCATTTAGATTTTGGACGGTCTCTTACTGCAGTTACAATTCTGCATACTTGTCCTAATAAGCTCACAAGTAAATGATTGATTCACTACATCTATGCTTGTCTTGTCATATTTGTTGTCAATATTCTTTTAGGGTGGACCACCCTGTTTCTAAATACTGGAACCGTAGACATGAGTGAATAGTATTTCTCTATGTGATCTCTTCCATCATGTGTGGGTAACGAACACTACATTGTATAGAAAGAAAGTGTCATTTCCAGCTTTTACATAGGTTTTGATCTTTTACATGGAATACAATCTGCCTACTTGCTTTGTGTCACACTACCAACACTCCACCCTTGAAGCTAAACATTACGCCACTCATAATTGCTTAGTTTATTTGTTCAAATATGAATTTCATATGATTCTAATGTTCCTACTTCAGTTTTGAAATGTGTGCCTGCTTGTTATAGAGACATAAGGGGTTTGTATTTCTGTGTGTGGTATGGTCAGCACGGTTGGGGAGGTGAACTTTGCATATGCACGGGTTTATAGGGAGACACTCTCCGAGTTCAATCCGCAATGCATTCCATATATAATCTGACTACTTTTTATGTTTTCATGAATCTCAGATTCTGAACAGCATCATAATGACTATGAGCTTGCGCGCATGAAAAGAATAAAGCAGAACAATGCCATGGCTGTCAAACTTAGCATTAAGGGACTGAAATCAAGTCTGGATGCAATGCAATGCAAACGCTCTCCACCTACAGATTCATGCTCAGAATATGATCCTAACAGTGATTCTGAGCTAGAGGGAGACCTAAGTCAATGTAGCTCCCTAGTGGACGAGTCAGAGGAAGATGCCCTATCTTATTCACCCATCAAGGTACTTGCTCTAACTTTCCAAGGTTACATTACTCGCACATATCTTGCAACTGATGCTTTGCATTGCTTCTACTTTGTTGAACTGCCATTAGCTTAGTTTACACATCGTGTATGTGAATACGCCCTGCCTATCCATTTTCAGTACATATTCCATCTGTCATCATACCATATTTATCCATTCAAATGTTGTTCTTGTGTATCAGACGTTCAAAAGGAAGAGGGCGATTGCTGATCGTGGAGGAGCACAAGCAAAGTATTTGGAAAAGGTAGTGGCACCTGATAAATCAAATAGCCCATTAGGTGTACTTGCAATATCACCTGACCCACAAAATACCCCAACTCTAGCAGACTCTAGCCCTACTACACTAGTCATTTCTGATGCCCCAACTCAGCAGACCCCAACTGCAGCAAACAGTATGATTATGCCAGTTGACATAGCACTAGCTGTACGACGCAAAACCCCCATTCCAGCAAAGAGTACACCAAATCCAGTAGCCAAATCCCTTTTTGAACCAGAGAGAGCCCCAATTGCAGCAAATAGGACCCCTGTTCCATTTCTTCCCAGTTTAGAAGATGAAGCTTATGTTGTTGTCAGGAACTTTGTGCACATCTTTCCTTCATGGAAAGATTATACCGCAGACATAGAACAATTTCCAGTCTTCCTCTGCAACTTACGCGTAAGTAATGTACTAATGTTATTCATGGTCATTACTGCATATGTTTCTGCTGACAGAAGACACAAGATTTCATTCTTTTAAATAGGCGAGGAGCAAACTAGATTGTGATGACGAGCAAGAGTTGGTTGCGCTTTTCAAGCACTTGTTGATGAAGTATCGTTCCTACCTGAGGCAAGCGCACTTCGATGGCAAGCCTCTGAAAGAAATTTCTGTAAAGTCTCCGGTGCTACATTTATCCGACGGTGACTGGAATAATCTTGTTACACATCGGTCTCGGCTGCAGCGTAAGGTACTGTCTATAATATCACATCACAATTTGAACTACATTTTTGCATTTTCCTTAATGTCTCACTTGTACAAAAACTGTTAGCAGAAGAACATTCGTTCTCAAGGGACCACAGAATCTCGCAACTATACTGCACACTGCATTGCTCTTGTGAGTACCTCTTGCCCTGTATGACCATACATACTTTCGTAGTTGTTTGATTATGTAGCATCACTGCACATGTTAGCCTCGTAATCGTCCATTTGGTGGACATTATAAGATCCGTATGGACTCTTACACAAATTTAGAATCAACCCAATGCTTTTGAAGAGGTTTAGCTCTACAGTCCTCTTGTAAGGACTGAACGTGGTCTATCACTGTACTTACATAACAGCTACTCCCTCCGTCCCATAATATAAGAATGTTTTGTACAGTACACCAGTGTGCAAAACACTCTTGTATTATGGGAAAAGGGATTGGTTCATTTTGTAGCATTCTGCATCTTATCTCCCTCGCCCACCATTTACTAAAAAAGATCAGATCTATATTTAATCTTACCAACAAGTAGAATACACAGACAATGCCAGTGCAGAAGTGTAGCCCATTGCTCTTGTCAATACATTTTGTCCTATAACGCTTGTACTTCCAGGGATTGGTAGTTGATTATGTAGCATCAATCTGCATCTTATCTTCATTATCCTCTATCCCTTCTAGTATTATCATATCTATAATTACTCTCTACAAAATGTAGAGTACAGGCAATGCTTATGAAGAAGATTATGTGATGAAATTGTTGAGTTATCCTTCCCTTGACATGGAGAAGGGCATTATAAAGCCGGTGTTAACTGTTAATGCAAGTCAGTCCTTCTAAAGCCTTTATCCTCAACTGCTGTTTAATTTGCTCATACTCCCTATCATTTACTACTGTTTAGTTTGCTGTTTCTACCAAAATGCATGTTCGTAAGAACCGTAGGTTCTAAGTTTTACTTGTAAAACCAAATTTCTTATTCATACCATGCACATTACTTAATACTCCCTATATGTATGCTTGGTTTTGTGGATCTATAATCCAGTGTGTGGTGAAGCAGCCCACGTTTGCACCTTGTCATCTCCTGTTTTATCTTACTGATGTGGCTGATGATATGAACAACATGCCATGCACATTATCCAAAATAGATACAATGATTTTCTTTGCCCTTCATCTATGCTTGTTATGTTGACATGGTAATCCAGTAGTGTGGTGAAGCTCCCCGCATTATGAACAATGCCAAATTATGCTATTGATATTTCGAACTTACTCTTTATTTTCTAATTTGAAATTGGATAGAATTGACAGAACAATTATCATCTTTGTTTATACACATGCAAAACCTGTCATCTCTCTGCTTTCTTTCAGGGTGATATGCCTGATGGCATGCACAAGTCTGCTGAAGGTTGTGAGACAAACCCAACATATATTGCAGCAAAGAAGGCAAAACATCTTGAAGATAGCGAGACAACCCCAAAGTTTTGTCTTGATGCAGTGTTCAAGTTACTTGAGACTAACAGTTAGACAAGCTCACAAAATTCGTTGTGTGAATCAGTTCGACTTCTTCAGTCCCAAGTTCTAGCAGAAAGGCATTCTGCAACTTAACTTCGACTTGAAGTCCTATCTCTAAGAAAGATTGCGGAGAACACCAATGAGAACCTCATCGCTAAACAGCTACACCTAGAAGCTATGACCGACATGCTAGGCCGGTCTCACAGCCTTGCTCAGTAGCTTGCGCAGCAGTTCCCCTGCAACGCTAACCTTTCTTGAACTGTCTTGGAAGTGGTCTCGGTTCAGTATTATTTTGTTACGCTGCAATGGTGCCCAGTTTTTGTAATTTGCTTCTTCGTTGCGCTTTATGATCACTGGTGGCGAACTTCGATGCCCAGTGGATGTAATATACCTTAAATCCTTTATTGTATAGTGTAGGTTTATTCTTAGTTACTATGCTGTAATTTCTTTATTGTGTGGAGTAGGTTTGTTCTTAATTCCTACTAGTTACTGCCATCATTCGCTATCTGAAAAAAAATCAGATGTAGTCGATCGGGCCGAAACATTCGACTCTAATGAGCCAGGTTTTTAGCGGGCCACAATTGGGCCGGCCTGCGTCTTTCTTGGGCCCGAATGATTGGGGCCTTCACACATTGCACCAGGCCCAAACTTACACCGGCCTATATTTTAGTTGCGCCTTTTGTCGACCCAGCGCTTAGTTTGGCCCAGGTAGCGTTGGGCCATTAACATGCTGAATATTGTACTGGCCTGTTACGGCCGAGATGAAACCACGGTCCTTTAGCATGCCAAAATGCATGTAGGGCCTCAATTTTCACTAGTCGTCCACGGGCCTTCAGCAGGCCGAAATGTAGACCGGGTCGTTATGGGCCCAGTTAGCTCACGGGCCGTTACCAGGCCGAAACATATCTCGGGCCTTAGTTGGCCCACTGATATCATGGGCCTTTAAGAGGCCGAAAGCTTAGTACAGGCATCAACGGGCCGAATTACGCGATAGGCCTTTAACAGGCCCAAAGTCACATTGGGCTTAACTGTTGCCACCTTTAGCACGGGCCGTTAGTGGGCACAATGTCCCGTCGGACCATATATGGCCCATGGGCAGCACGGGCCATTCCCAGGCCGAAAGTCACACCGAGCTGAAATGGGCCCATGTCTACATCAGGCCTCTAACAGGCCGAAAGTCACTGGGCTGTAGTTGGTCCCGAATATTTGGTGAACAATTAACGGGCCAGATCTGGCTTCGGGCCGCAAATGGGCCCAAATATTGGGCGAACAATTAACGGGCCAGATCTGGCTTCGGGCCGTAAATGGGCCGAAATATTGGGCGAACAGTTAACGAGCCAGATCTCGTTTCGGGCCGTAAATGGGCCTTTATTAAGCAGGTCGTTATTGGGCTGGCCCGCTAGTACCTGATTAAGTTCTACAGGCCTTTGACTGGGCCGGCCTTTTTAACCTATATGGGCCTCTGTTGGGCCCCGCCACGTGTCGACGTACCATAGGCATGTCTCCTCCAATGGACGGGCGACATCTGGCCCACTGACGAGCTGACAGGTGTTCCCTTCGGCCAATTAGAATTTTACACGTGGAAATTTCCCATTGGTCGGGGCTGTTAACGGGTTATCGGATCCAAAATCCGACCCGATAGCTTAACAGCGTTCCGTTACGGTGGATGCCACATGTCGGTCACCCTTGACGAAAGCACTTCTGTGACGTGCGATTTATCGTCATGGAAGTGGACATTTCCATGATGATAATTTTGGTAATGTCATGGAACACTTCTACGATAGCACAGGTATGACTATCTTGATTATGTCATAAAATCTTCATGGATGTACATGCATGACAAAAAACCCGACCTACTGTGACAAACACGTATCATCATGGAAGTGTATTTTTTTTTGTAGTGAGCACCTCCGCGAGAACCAGGGCGATGGACGACGACGAGGCCCTAGACTAGAACGACCCGGAGAAGCCCCACTTTTTCGCGTAATAAGGAGGCACTTGCATGTGTGAGTCTTTACTATCAGCCTCTCCACTTGAATAGTAACACATAATCACCTACATTAAATTCTCGCTTTTGTATCCTTCTGTCATGCCATCTTTTAACTTTTTCTTTAAACAATTTGGCATTCTCATAGGCATGGGTTCTCCATTCATCAAGTGAGCTAATGTCAAATAACCTCTTCTCACCAGCAAGTTTTAAATCATAGTTGAGCTCTTTAATGGCCCAATATGCCTTATGTTCAAGTTCAAGAGGTAAGTGACACGCTTTTCCATAAACCATCTTATACGGGGACATACCCATAGGATTTTTATATGCAGCTCTATAAGCCCATAATGCATCATCAAGTTTCTTGGACCAATTCTTTCTAGATCTATTAATAGTCTTTTGCAAAATTATTTTGAGCTCTCAATTGCTCAACTCTACTTGACCAGTAGACTGTGGGTGATAAGGAGATGCAATTCTATGATTAACATCATACTTAGCAAGCATTTTATGGAAAGCACCATGAATAAAATGTGAACCACCATCAGTCATGAGATATCTAGGGACTCCAAACCTCGGAAAAATAACTTCTTTAAGCATCCTAATAGAGGTGTTATGATCAGCACTACTAGTTGGAATAGCTTCTACCCACTTAATAACGTAATCAACTGCAACTAAAATATGTGTATAACAATTAGAGGCAGGAAAAGGTCCCATATAATCAAAGCCCCAAAAATCAAATGGTTCAATAACAAGAGAATAATTCATAGGTATTTCTTGACATCTACTAATATTACCAATTCTTTGACATTCATCACACGACAAGACAAACTTATGGGCATCTTTGAAGAGAGTAGGCCAATAAAAACCAGACTACAATACTTATGTGCAGTTCTGTCTCCAGTGTGGTGTCCTCCATATGGTTCGGAGTGACACTTGCATAGGATCTGTTCCTGTTCATGCTCAGGTACACAACGTCTAATAACACCATCTATTCCTTTATAAAGGAGTGGGTCATCCCAGAAGTAATGTCTTAAATCATAAAAGAACTTTTTATTTTGTTGGTATGTGAAACTTTGTGGTATAAATTTAGCAACAATGTAATTAGCATAATCAGCATACCATGGAGTAGTACGAGAAGCATTAATGACTGCTAATTGTTCATCAGGAAAGATATCATCAATAGGTAGTGGGTCATCAAGAACATTCTCTAGCCTCAAGTTGTCTGCAATGGGGTTCTCAGCTCCCTTTCTATCGATAATATGTAAATCAAATTCTTGAAGCAAGAGGACCCATCTGATAAGTTTAGGTTTAGCATCTTTCTTTTCCATAAGATATTTAATAGCAGCATGATCAGTGTGAATATTAACTTTAGAATCAACAATGTAAGGTCTGAACTTATCACAAGTAAATATGACTGCTAAGAATTCTTTTTCAGTAGTAGCATAATCTCTTTGGGCAGCATTAAGAGTCTTGCTAGCATATTGAATAACATTTAATTTCTTATCGACTCTTTGCCCTAGAACAACACCTACAATTTTATCACTAGCATCACACATAATTTCAAAGGGTAAATTCCAATCAGGTGGCTGAACAATAGGTACAATGATCAAAGATTTCTTAAGTATTTCAAATGCTTCTACACAATCATCGTCAAAGAAAAAAGGAACATCTTTTTGCAATAAATTAGTCAGAGGCCTAGAGATTTTAGAGAAGTCCTTAATGAACCTCCTATAAAAACCGGCATGACCAAGGAAACTTCTTATACCTTTAATGTCCTTGGGACATGGCACCTTTTCAATAGCATCAACTTTAGCTTTATCAACTTCAATACCTCTTTGAGAAATTTTATGCCCCAAGACAATGCCTTCATTAACCATAAAGTGACACTTTTCCCAATTCAGGACGAGACTAGTGTCTTCACATCTCTGCAAAACCCGATCAAGGTTGCTCAAGCAATCATCAAAAGAGGATCTATAGCCTGAGAAGTCATCCATGAATACCTCACAAATCTTTTCACAAAAGTCAGAGAATATTGTCATCGTGCATCTTTGAAAGGTAGCAGGTGCATTACATAAACCAAAAGGCATACGTCTATACGCAAAAGTACCGAAAGGGCAAGTAAATGTAGTTTTTGATTGATCTTCCGCTGACACAGGTATTTGAGAGAAACCAGAATAACCATCTAGAAAGAAGAAATGTGTATGTTTGGATAGTCTTTCTAGCATTTGATCAATAAAATGTAAAGGGTAATGATCATTCTTAGTAGCTTTATTTAATTTATGGAAATCGATTACCATCCTATAACCTGTAATAATTCTTTGCGGAATCAATTCATCTTTATCATTAGGAACAACAGTAATACCTCCCTTTTTAGGGACACAACAGATAGGGCTTACCCACTCACTATCAGCAACGGGATAAATTATACCTGCCTCAAGGAGCTTTAGTGTCTCCTTTCTTACCACTTCTTTCATCTTAGGGTTTAATCGTCGTTGATGATCTCTAACTGGTTTGGCATCTTTCTCCACTTTAATTTTTTGTTGGCATAGAGTGGGACTGATGCCCTTAAGATCATCCAGAGTATATCCAATAGCAGCACGGTGCTTCTTCAGAGTTTTCAATAGTCTTTCCTCTTCCTGCTCTGAAAGGTTAGCACTAATAATAACAGGATATATCTTCTTCTCATCAAGATAAGCATATTTAAGATTATTAGGTAATGGTTTTACCTCAAACACGGGATCACCCTTGGGTGGGGACGATCCCCTAGGATTTCAACAGGTAAGTTGTGTTTCAAGATAGGAACCTGCTGAAGGAATACTTCATCTATTTCCCTTCTTTCATTCATAAACATATCATTTTCATGGTCTAGCAAATATTGTTCTAACGGATCAGTAAGAGGCACGACAATAGAAGCAAGATCAATTATTTCATCTTTACTAGGTAATTCTTTATCACGGGGTTGTCTACGAAATTTAGCAAAATTAAACTCATGAGTCATATCATCCAAGCCAATCGTAACAACATCCTATTTGCAATCTATCTTAGCATTAACAGTGTTCAAGAAAGGTCTACCAATATGATGGGACAAAAGTCATCTTGTGGGGAACCAAGAACAAGAAAATGAGCAGGGTATTTGACCTTCCCACACTAGACTTCAACATATCTAACAATCCCAAAAGGCTTAATAGTATCTCTATTGGCAAGCTTAATTGTGACATCTATTTCTTCTAACTCAGCAGGTGCAATATCATGCATGATTTCATTATATAAGGAAAAAGGTATTGCACTAGCACTAGCACCCATATCACATAAGCCATGATAACAATGATCTCCTATTTTAACAGAAATAACAGGCATGCCTACAACAAGTCTATGTATTTTAGCATCTGGTTTAACAATATTGGCAGTTTCACCACAGAAGTAAATCACATGCCCATCTATATTAGCATCCAGGAGATCTTTAACCATAGAAATACTAGGTTCAACCTTAATTTGCTCAGGAGGTGTATAAGTTCTAGTATTACTCTTACGAACGACAGTTGAAGCTTTAGCATGATCCTTTATTCTAACAAGAAAAGGTGGTTTCTCAACATAAGTAGTAGGAACAGTAGGATCATTATAAGTAATAGTCTTTTCTTCAACTGTAATAGGTGCAACTACTTTTACTTCAATGGGAGGATTATATTTAAACCACTTCTCCTTAGGAAGATCAAAGTGAGCAGCAAAAGATTCACAGAAAGAAGCTGCTATCTCAGAGTCAAGTCCATATTTAGCGCTAAATCCACGAAAAGCATCTGTATCCATAAAAGATTTAACACAATCAAACTTAGGTGTTATACCTGACTCCGTACCATCGTCGGAACCCCAATCTTCAGAGTTGCGTTTAATTCTTTCCGATAAGTCCCACTTTAATTCAGTAGTCTACAGCATATAAGAACCAGCACATGAAGTATTAAGCATGGTGCGATCATTGAGAGAAAGCTGAGAATAAATTTTTTGAATAATCATTTCTCTTGAGAGCTCATGATTGGGGCATGAATATAACATTTACTTAAGCCTCCCCCAAGCTTGAGTGATGATTTCTCCTTCGCGAGGCCAGAAATTATATATGTAATTACGATCACGGTGAACAAGATGCATAGGGTAGAACTTCTGGTGAAATTCCAACTTCAATCGTTTATAGTTCCAAGATCCCGTATCATCACATAGCCTATACCATGTCAATGCATCTCCCTTCAAAGATAAAGGGAAAACCTTCCTCTTAACAACATCATCGGGAATACCTGCAAGCTTAAATAATCCACAAACTTCATCCACAAAGATAAGGTGTAAATCGGGATGCAATGTTCCATCTCCTGCAAAGGGATTAGCTAGCAGTTCCTCTATCATACCTGAAGGAATTTCAAAGTAAAATTTTTAAGTAGGTTCAGTAGGTTGAGGAGGAACTCTTTTCTCTACTGGTCGGGGTGAAGATACCCCGAACAAGCCCCTCAAAGGATTAGTTTCTATAGTAACAAGTGACAGAAAATTTCAGCACACTATATAAATGTTTCCTTACCAAGTTCCACTCACCAAAGGCGCTTCACTCCCCGGCAACGGCGCCAGAAAAGAGTCTTGATGACCCACAATTGTAGGGGATCTATGTAGTCCTTTCGATAAGTAAGAGTGTCGAACCCAACGAGGAGCAGAAGGAAATGATAAGCGGTTTTCAGTAAGGTATTCTCTGCAAGCACTGAAATTGTAGGTAACAGATAGTTTTGTGATAAGATAATTCGTAATGGGTAACAAGCAATGAAAGTAAATAAGGTGCAGCAAGGTGGCCCAATCTTTTCTATAGCAAAGGACAAGCCTGGACAATTTCTTATAATGAGAAAAGCGCTCCCGAGGACACATGGGATTTATCGTCAAGCTAGTTTCATCACACTCATATGATTCGCGTTCAGTACTTTGATAATTTGATATGTGGGTGGACTGGTGCTTGGGTACTGCCCTTATTTGGACAAGCATCACACTTATGATTAACCCCTACTGCAAGCATCCGCAACTACAAAAGAAGTATTAAGGTAAACCTAACCATAGCATGATATATATGGATCCAAATCAGCCCCTTACGAAGCAACGCATAAACTAGGGTTTAAGCTTTTGACACTGTAGCAACCCATCATCTACTTATTACTTCCCAGTGCCTTCCTCTAGGCCCAAATAATGGTGAAGTGTCATGTACTCGACGTTCACATAACACCACTAGAGGAGAGACAACATACATCTCATCAAAATATCAAACGAATACCAAATTCACATGACTACTAATAGCAAGACTTCACCCATGTCCTCAGGAACAAACAGAACTACTCACAAAGAATATTCATGTTCATAATCAGAGGAGTATTAATGTGCATAAAGGATCTGAACATATGATCTTCCACCAAGTATACCAATTAGAATCAACTACAAGGAGTAAGCAACACTACTAGCAACCCACAGGTACCAATTTGTGGTTTTGATACAAGATTGGATACAAGAGATGAACTAGGGTTTGGAGAGGAGATGGTGCTGGTGAAGATTACGATGGAGATTGACCCCCTCCTGATGAGAGGATCGTTGGTGATGATTTCCCCCTCCCGGAGGGAAGTTTCCCCGGCAGAACAGCTCTGCCGGAGCCCTAGATTGGTTCCGCCAAGGTTCCGCCTCGTGGCGGCGGAGTTTCGTCCCGTGAGCTTCCTTATGATTTTTTCCAGGGTAGAAGATCTCATATAGCAGAAGATGGGCACCGGAGGGCCACTATGGGGCCCAAGAGACAGGGGGCGCGCCCAGTAGGGGGGCACCCCCACCCTCCTGGCCAGGGTGTGGGCCCCCTTAGGTACTTTCTTTGCTCATAATTTCTTATTAAATCCAAAAGTAACTTTCGTGGAGTTACGAGACTTTTGGAGCTGTGCAGAATAGGTTTCCAATATTTGCTCCTTTTCCAGCCAGAATCCCAGCTGCCGGCATTCCTCCTCTTCATGGTAAACCTTGTAGTAAGAGAGAATAGCCATAAGTATTGTGACATAGTGTGTAATAACAGCCCATAATGCAATAAATATTGATATAAAAGCATGATACAAAATGGACGTATCATGCTCTTGGATGGTTTCGGGGTACGTAGATATATATAGGAGGAAGAAGTAGGTCGGTGGAGCCATGAGGGGCCCACGAGGCAGGGGGCGCGCCCACCCTTACTGGGCGCGCCGGCCACCCTCGTGGCCGCCTCGTCAGCTTCTTGACGCCCACTCCAAGTCTCCTGGTTTGCATTTGTTCTAGAAAGATCGTTCCCGAAGGTTTCATCGCGTTTGGACTCCATTTAATATTCCTTTTCTTCGATATACTGAAATAGGCAAAAAAACAGCAATTCGGGATGGGCCTCCGGTTATTAGGTTAGTCCCAAAAATTATATAAAAGTGTAAAGTAAAGCCCATAAACATCCAAAATAGGTAATATAATAGCATGGAACAATCAAAAATTATATATACGTTGGAGACGTATCAAGCATCCCCAAGCTTAATTCCTGCTCGTCCTTGAGTAGGTAAATGATAAAAATAGAATTTTCGATGTGGAATGCTACCTAGCATAATTCTCAATGTAATTTTCTTTATTGTGGCATGAATGTTCAGATCCAAATGATTCAAAATAAAAGTTCATATTGACATGATAAACAATAATACTTCAAGCATACTAATAAAAGTAATCATGTCTTCTCAAAATATCATGGCTAAAGAAAGTTATCCCTACAATATCATATAGTCTGGCTATGCTCTATCTTCATCACAGAAAGTATTTAATCATACACAACCCCGATGACAAGCCAAGCAATTGTTTCATACTTTAGTGTTCTCAAACTTTTTCAACTTTCACACAATACATGAGCGTGAGCCATGGACATAGCATTATATGTGGAATAGAATGGTGGTTGTGGAGAAGACAAAAAAGAGGAAGATAGTCTCACATCGACTAGGCGTATCAACGGGCTATGGAGATGCCCATTAATAGATATCAATGTGAGTGGGTAGGGATTGCCATGCAACGGATGCACTAGAGCTATAAATGTATGAAAGCTCAACAAAAGAAACTAAGTGGGTGTGCATCCAACTTGCTTGCTCATGAAGACCTAAGGCGTTTTCAGGAAGCCCATCATTGGAATATACAAGCCAAGTTCTATAATGAAAAATTCCCACTAGTATATGAAAATGAAAACATAGGAGACTCTCTATTATGAAGATCATGGTGCTACTTTGAAGCACAAGTGTAGTAAAAGGATAGTAGCATTGTCCCTTCTCTCTTTTTCTCTTTTTTTATTTGTCCTTTCTCTTTTTTTATATGGCCTTTCTTTTTTTTGTAAAGTCCGAAGACTCATCCCGACTTGTGGGGGAATCATAGTCTCCATCATTCTTTCCTCACTTGGGACAATGCTCTAATAATGAAGATCATCACACTTTTATTTACTTACAACTCAAGATTACAACTTGATACTTAGAACAAAATATGACTCTATATGAATGCCTCCGGCGGTGTACCGGGATATGCAATGAATTAACAGTGACTTGTATGAAAATCATGAGGGTGGCCTTGCCACAAATACGATGTCAACTACATGATTATGCAAGAGCAATATGGCAATGATGATGTGTGTCATAATAAACGGAATGGTGGAAAGTTGCATGGCAATATATCTCAGAATGGATATGGAAATGCCATAATAGGTAGGTATGGTGGCTGTTTTGAGGAAGGTATATGGTGGGTGTATGGTACCGGCGAAAGTTGCACGGCACAAGAGAGGCTAGCAATGGTGGAAGGGAGAGAGTGCGTATAATCCATGGACTCAACATTAGTCAAAAAGAACTCATATACTTATTGTAAAAATCTACAAGTAACCAAAAACCAAGCACTACGCGCATGCTCCTAGGGGGATAGATTGGTAGGAAAATACCATCGCTCGTTCCCGACCGCCACTCATAAGGAAGACAATCAATAAATAAATCGGGCTCCAACTTCATCACAAAGCGGTTCACCATATGTGCATGCTACGAGAATCACAAACTTCAACACAAGTATTCCTTAAATTCATAATTACCCAACTATCACAACTCTAATATCACCATCCTCATATCTCAAAACAATTATCAAGCATCAAATTGATCATAGCATCCAATTCACTTTCTATGATAGTTTTTATTATACCCAACTTGCATGCTCATCATTCTAGGAACAATTTTGTAACCATAGCAAATACCGTGCTGTTCTAAAAGACTCCCAAAATAATATAAGTGAAGCATGAGAGATCAACAATTTGTTCAAAATAAAGCCACTGCTGTGCTCTAAGAGATATAAGTGAAGCACTAGAGCAAAAAATATCTAGCTCAAAAGATATATGTGAAGCACATAGAGTATTCTAATAAATTCCAAATCATGTGGGTTTCTCCGAAAAGGTGTGTACATCAAGGATGATTATGATAATCTAAAAAGCAAAGACCCATATCATACAAGATGCTCCAAGCAAAACACATATCATGTGGTAAATCAAAATATACCTCCAAGTAAAGTTACCGATAAACGAAGACGAAAGAGGGGATGCCTTCCGGGGCATCCCCAAGCTTAGGCTTTTGGTTGTCCTTGGATATTGCCTTGGGGTGCCATGGGCATCCCCAAGCTTAGGGGTTTTTACCACTCCTTATTCCATAGTCCATCAAATCTTTACCCAAAACTTGAAAATTTCACAACACAAAACTCAACAGGAAATCTCATAAGCTCCGTTAGTGCAAGAAAGAAAAACCACAGCATAATGTACTGTAATGAACTCATTATTTATTTATATTGGTATTAAACCTACTGTATTCGAACTTCTCTATGGTTCATACCTCCCAATATTAGCCATAGATGCATCAAAATAAGCAAACAACACACGAAAAAACAGAATCTCTCAAAAACAGAACAGTCTGTAGCAATCTGTATCTTTCGAATACTTCTGGAACCTTAAAAATCCTACCTAACTAGGACATACTAGGTAATTTGTCTATTTATCTACAGCAAAAAGAATCAACGCAAAAGCACATTTCTGTGATTTATTGAATTTTTTCTTGTGCACGCAAAGTTTCTGTTTTTCAGCAGAATCAAATTAACTTTCACCCAAGGTTATCCTATAGGTTCTACTTGGTACAAACACTAATTAAAACATGTCAACACATCTAAACAGAGACTAAATAAGTTATTTATTGAATAACAACATGGAAAAATATTGGGTTATCTCTCAACAAGCGCTTTTCTTTAAAGCCTTTTTAGCTAGGCATTGAGATTTCAATGATGCTCATATAAAAGACAAGAATTGAAGCATAAAGAGAGCATCATAAAACATGTGACAAAACACATCTAAGTCTAACATACTTACTGTGCATAGGCATATTATAAGCAAACAAATTTGCAAGGCAAGCAAAAACTAGCATATGCAACGAAGAAGAAAGAGACGATAGCAATCTTAACATGACGAGAGGTAATAATTACATGTAGGATCATAGGCTAATTCAACAAAATAGCTATCACATAACATATCTTCAACAGAATCCACATGCATGTGAAGTTGACACTCTTCCAAAATAGTGGGATTATCATTAACTAAATTCATGACCTCTCCGAACCCACTTTTATAAAAACTTCATAAGATTGAACATTATCCAAATATGTGGGATCTAAAGTTGACACTCTTCCAAACCCACTTTCAATATTATTGCAAACATTATTATAAATCTCATATTCATCAAGGAGCTCAAATAAATTTTCAAGATCATAAGAAGAATCACCCCAATCATGATCATTGCAACAAGTAGTAGACATAGCAAAACTAGCATCCCCAAGCTTAGGGTTTTGCATATTATTAGCATCATTGACATCAAGAAAATTTATAGTAAAATCATTGAAATCATGCTTTTTATTCAAGGAGTTATCATGAATCTCTTCATAAATTTCTTCATCATAATTTTCAGATTCACAAATTTCGAGCAAAGCTTCATAAAGATAATCTATTGCACAAAACTCACTAGCAATTGGTTCATCATAATTGGATCTCTTAAAAAGATTAGCAAGCGGATGAGAATCCATAGATCTTAGGTTCTCTGTTTAGCAATAAATAAACAACTATTCCAACCAAACGAGCAAACGAGCCAAGTAAGACATCAAAACAAACAAAAAGACAAACAGAAGAAGGGCGAATAAAACGGCAAGGGTGAAGTGGGGGAGAGGAAAACGAGAGGCAAATGACAAATAATGTAAATGCGAGGGAGATGAGTTTCTGATGGGTAGTTGGTATGTCTTGACTTGAGAGAAGACCTCCCCGGCAACGGCGCCAAAAATTCTTCTTGCTACCTCTTGAGCTTGTGTTGGTTTTCCTTGAAGAGGAAAGGGTGATGCAGCACAGTAGCGTAAGTATTTCCCTCAGTTTTTGAGAACCAAGGTATCAATACAGTAGGAGGCTTCTCAAAATTCCCACGCACCTACACAAACAAACAAGAACATCGCAACCAACACGATAAAGGGGTTGTCAATCCCTTCACGGAAACTTGCAAAAGTGAGATCTGATAGAGATAATATGATAAGATAAATATTTTTGGTATTTTTATGATATAGATTGGAAAGTAAAAGATGCAAATAAAAGTAGATGGGAAACTTATATGATAAAAGATAGACCCGGGGGCCATAGGTTTCACTAGTGGCTTCTCTCAAGATAGCATAATTATTACGGTGGGTGAACAAATTAGTGTTGAGCAATTGATAGAAAAGTGCATAATTATGAGATTATGTAGGCATGATCATGTATATAGGCATCACGTCCGCAACAAGTAGACCGACTCCTTCCCGCATCTACTACTATTACTCCACACATCGACCGACTCCTGCCTGCATCTAGAGTATTAAGTTCATAAAGAATAGAGTAACGCATTAAGAAAGATGACATGATGTAGAGGGATAAACTCATGCAATATGATATAAACCCCATCTTTTTATCCTCGGTGACAACAATACAATATGTGCCTTGCTTCCCCTACTGTCACTGGGAAAGGACACTGCAAGATTAAACCCAAAGCTAAGCACTTCTCTCATGGCAAGAAAGATCAATCTAGTAGGCCAAACCAAACTGATAATTCGAAGAGACTTGCAAAGATAACCAATCATACATAAAAGAATTGAGAGGAGATTCAAATATTTCTCATAGATAAACTTGATCATAAACCCACAATTCATCGGATCTCGACAAACACACCGCAAAAGAGTTACATCGAATAGATCTCCAAGAGGAGGAAGGAGAACTTTGTATTGAGAATTGAAGAGAGAGAAGAATCCATCTAGCTAATAATTATGGACCCGAAGGTCTGTGGTAAACTACTAACAAGTCATCGGAGAGGCCTTGGTGGTGATGGAGAGGCCCTCCATGGTCGATTCCCCCTCCGGTGGAATGCCGGCGAAGGCTCCAAGATGGGATCTCGCGGATACAGAAGGTTGCGGTGGTGGAATTAGGTTTTCGTGGTGCTCCTGGATGGTTTTGGGGTACGTAGATATATATAGGAGGAAGAAGTAGGTCGGTGGAGCCAGGAGGGTCCCACGAGGCAGGGGGCGCGCCCACCCTTATTGGGCGCACCGGCCACCCTCGTGGCCGCCTCGTCTGCTTCTTGACGTCCACTCCAAGTCTCCTGGTTTGCATTTGTTCCAGAAAGATCGTTCCCGAAGGTTTGTTCGCGTTTGCACTCCGTTTGATATTCCTTTTCTTCGATATACTGAAATAGGCAAAAAAAACAACAATTTGGGTTGGGCCTCCGATTAGTAGGTTAGTCCCAAAAATGATATAAAAGTGTAAAGTAAAGCCCATAAACATCCAAAACAGGCAATATAATAGCATGGAACAATCAAAAATTATAGATACGTTGGAGACGTATCAGATGCCAATGCGTGCATGGAGCAAGGTTGGTGTCAGTAATTTTTACTTGGCACACCTCGCACTCTGCATATATGCCAGTTCCATCCATACATTTGTGCAGTTCCACCAAAATGCAGCTGAATAACCCTGTTTGCACAGATAATGAAAAAGGGTGATTACATTATAGTGGCACTAGTTGATGAAACATACACTAATAAATAGAAGAAAATATTGTGATAGTATCGTAGTATGCCATGCTGCAATGGCGAGATGGGCATGTGACGCCTCATACGGTACGCCTCATACTGGAAATCTTCCTAAGTCTCCCCGATACACCTTCTACCAGTGATGAACATCAATGTACAATGGCAGTACAAGGAGGGGCCTTGAGACATTCAAATCTCTATTTTTGTGCAGATCAACTAAAATTAAGCACCCCAGTTTGAAGAAACGCTTTAACATTAAAAATGGGACTAGTTGATGAAACATACATTAACAAAGAGAAGCACTTTCTTTATCTACATTGGAAATGAAATGATAGAGAGGACACTCGCTCTATTTTAACTGTATTATTACTTCATTTTATCAGTGACACTAGGGTCGAGCAGGTGGCAAAAAAGGTATACCGTGCGTCGCAAGGATGGAGGCCGGGGGTGCTTAGACTAGGATGCTGAAGCTAGCTCTTTCAGTCTCGATCTTTCCCCTGATGTTTCTGTGGTAGCATTTCGGTTGTAATCCAAACTTGGTCGACCTGGTGCTGCATCCCCCTACCTGCCTAGCTTATGTGGTGAACTTGTCTCCTGCTAGTACTCAGTCAATTCTAGTAGTACTTGCATAACTGCCAGTTTACGTTGAGATGTTGTCGGATAATGGTTCTCCATGGTTGGGTTTCTTTAATGAAATCGGAGGGAACCCTCTCTTTCGATACATAAAAAACCAGTGGAACTAGCGGTGCCAATACATTGCCTCAAATTAATAGTGCCACTAGATTATGGTGCAAAATAATAACATTACTGCTTTATCATGGCAGTGCCAAAACAGTAGCACAAGAGCAGGATTAACATGCAGGAGCTTTGGCAAACAGTCAGGCCAAAAAGGAACATACCTCGTGATGGGAACCGTATCTGCAGTCAACACCATCGTAGAAGGGATGACACCAGTCAACAACATGGATGATTCAATTCATGGGACCTTTTGGTGCAGTTCACCTAAAATGAAGCAATGTCCCATGAGCTAGCAGTTTCTTCTTTTTTTTAAGAAAAGGGCTCCCGCCCCGGTTCCATTTCCATCAGAAAATGAAACCCATAGAGCTTCTTCTTCATTAATTGCAATAAAATTGAGCAACATCAAGGTTGGTCGTGAAGCTCCTGGAATGTTCAACTATAATCTGGATATCATTTGTGCAGTTCAACTAAGATCAAGCGTGAAATGTATATCTCTGTTTGCACAAAAAAGGTGGAAATGAGGGTGACTAACAAGTGACGAAACATGCATCAAATGAAAAAAACATGTCCCTTATCTGAATGGCAATCCTACAAGGACAGTAGTAATTTCTAAAGCAGCAGCATTGCTAGATATTAGTGTGGGCATTAGGATTAACTATGACAACCGTTAAATACCACATTACTTTAATGGTGTCATTGCTTCATTTTACCAGCAACATTACATTAACAGCTGCTACAGAGTCGGTATTTGGGCACGGGAGAGTAGGCAGACCAGGACAGTTGCATTTCTAAAGAAAAGAAGCAACTTATCTTAATGGGAAATTTAGTAGGACATGAAAAAAGTGCCATTGATTCATATTACTAGAGGCATTACATTCAAAACAACATTGTTTTAACGTGTCCTAACTTTTAACAATGCGACTGCTACATTTTACCAGTGGCATTACATAAGAGTGGCTCGGGGCAATAAACATCAGAACATGATATCTGGGTTGGTCCCATTTTTATTCGGTATAGCCAGTGTGAGGCTAGCAAATCTAGTGCTGGACTTACTCGGTTGACTTGTCTCCTAGTCCCCACTTTCTTTCCTTTTTCAACCAATAGATCGGGTTTATATTGAGTTTGTACTGTGTTTCCCTTTATTTCCCTATTAGACCTAGAGACCAGTTGGATAGCCGGTCTCGGCTACTTTTCGCCCCCATTATTTCCTCTTTCTACCAAGTCCTAGATTCACGTAACCAATCTTCACCCACCCCACACCCTTTCTTCCTTGTTTGAACCAAGTAGTACTAGATTCGAGTGCATGAACTAGTTTTACCTCTTAACGGTAAAAAAATAGGTGGTTTTCGAATAGCCAACCGATCCTATCTACGAGGGGGCCTGAGAAATAGAAAAAGATACAAATGTAGCGACGTTAGGAGCTCGGGAAGTAGAGCAAGGCCAGTTTCGAAGGAAGTTATACCTGAGGGTCACCGGGATGTCGCTAGGTGGGGGGCGGGTGGCCGGATCTGCCCACACTACGATAGCGAGGAAGAAGGGGTCGGAGACCCTCCCTCGCTAGTGATGCTTGGGAGAGAACAGCCAGGCACGCTGATCGGGACGCACCGGCAGTGGGTAAGAGCCGTCGCCGAGGACGACCGCGTGAATGTTGCACCTTCTCACCTTCCCCGACAGAGAGGATCCGACTAGATCTGTGACCAGTGCTGAGCAGAGAGAGAGTGTGTGGCCACCAATGTCGTGTTTAGATCTGGAGAGGATGAGACAGTGTGAAGAGAGCAACACTAGCAAGCAAGCGCAGAGGCTCCTACCTATATAGTGGAGTACTAGTTTTCTTTTGTCTACCGGAGTCGGCTTGACCTCGTCAATGACTGTGACGAAGTCTTCATGCGCGTGTCGCGTAGGCGCATTTGTTGTCATTTTGATCTGAAGCTAACATAGTATTACACTAGCCACAGTGGGAGTAACTTCAGCAGTAACATCGAGTCCAACTTAGCAAATTTGCTTAGGTGTCAATGAGTTAATGAGGTGAGAGGTAGTTTGAGTAAATTAGCTAGTTACTGTAACATCACATGTCCCAATGCAATATGAGTCTATACCTAATAATTGAAGCTTTGCATGTTACTACACTTATGTTACTACCCACTATGAAGGTAGTAACATATTCTAGGGATATATGTATGTTACTAGTGTATGTTAATCTCGACTATGACTAGTCTAACATGAAAAAATGTCACATGACAAGAAATCATAACCTCACTGCCCAGAGGAGACAAGATGAATCCCGACGGACAAACTAGACGAGGATCAAAGCTAAAATTAAAGATAAACTCGTAGAAAAGGGGTCCATTGATAGATGTCCTAATTAACATAGCCGGCTTGACCTAGATGGCAGCCGAGTAGTCTTCGTGCATGTGCCCCCAATGACTAGCCCAACTCAGTTGTCGATGTTTAACCCTCGTAGTGATCCGAAGCACATGCCACCTAATTTTTCGAGATGACAAGAAACCTTTTTTTAGATTTCTCACTAGAAGTACAGCCATGTACAACACAGCCTGCACGATATGTAGACGATAGCCAATCCAGGCATGTCTGCTGGAGTCTGGTCACATGCATGGATGAACTGATCTTTCGTGACTTGCAGGGATCATCGAGGCACCAACATATGTACTCCCTCCGTTCCCAAATATTTGTCTTTCTAGAAATTTTAACAAGTGACTACATACGAAGCAAAATGAGTGAATCCACACTCTAAAATATGTCTACATACATCTATATGTTGTGTCCATTTGAAATGCCTAGGAAGACAAATATTTTGGAACGAAGGGAGTACAACACTTCTCTAGTACTATCGCTCGTCTCTCTCTTCTATTAAGTCACCCAACTTGCGGGGCTGGAGAGTGTGCCTATGCTCGGTTCTCAATTGCGGTCCCACATGTGTGTGCAAATGCAATATGATGCGCGTTCCACTCAGAGAGCAGCATGCCAGACCGACCGACCGTCTAGGGTGTGACACGAACGCGACGGGCATGTTGTATACTCCGTACACGTGTACTGCCGTTTTCTTGAGGCTTTGCTCCATGGCGCAATCCATGGATACAAAATCAGTATACTATACTATTTAAAAGACGAGGGCGGGGGTTTTCCTGTGCAGTAGGCGGGGCAGTTCTGCCTAGTCGGTTCGACAGAGGCGCGAGAAGATGAGGGAGTAGGTTGCTGCAAATGTAGGGTTGTGTGATTTGACAGCGAGTTACTGCTGGACGGGTGGGGCCCCGTGATTTGACTTGCCATTATCATTTTAACTACGGCGCTACGACCGGCGTGAGTCTCCCGATTCCTGACCACCTCCATACAGGTGCCTCTCCCAATGCTCCACCATGTAGAGGCTGGCTCTTGCATGAGAGCCCACTTCTCCACTTTTTCTTTACCTCTTTCCTCCACATATGCAAAAATGCCATGTAAAGCGGGCTTGTAGCCCACTATTGTACTTACTTGCTCCTACAGGTGCTAAGCTTGCCACATAGGCATAAAGTCTGATGTAGCAAGTTAATTGAGAAGAGAGAGACTAGTTTGGTGACCCAAGGAAGAAATGGTGCTAAGCGCGTGTACCTAGGTGAAAAGATAATTTTGAGTCTATAGCTAATTAAATGAAGCAAACTTAGCAACAAAAAACTAAGCACCTATGCATTGGGGACTTGATTGCTAAGCCATTTAATGCCCTTAGCACCTCATCTAAGCACCATTTCATTCGAAGAGGTCACTCCTTGGCAAATGCAATAAATACAATGAAGAAAGAGATAGAGAGAAGTAAAAAATACACTTATAGCTAACCTTGTTGTAGTATGAGTGACTAAGTGATGACTATGTATGACATGCCAACATCAGATAGCCTAACACACCATGTTAAATCTCCAAGGGCGCGACCGTGCGAGCGAGACGACAGTCGTGGTAGGCGCGACCATGATACGGGCTGCTGGCAGCCCTTGAATATGAGATCGAACGGTTGCATGCTAAGTTGCTGAAAATTTGTAGAATAACCCTCCAGGATAGGATATTCACCCATAGGTCTAGAATCATGCCATGCAACCATTCGATATCAGATCCAAGGGCTCTCGGATGCCCATATCATGGGAGAATGGAAAGCCACTACCCTGCCGTTTGCACGCTGGCAGTTCGCTCCTACTCCTTCCTGGACCTCCTTTAACATTATGGCAGTTTGCTCCTAGTCGTCCCGTCCTTTCACATTACAGCAGTTCCACTAATCCTAACCCTCCTCCCAAATCCATGTCGTCCCAAATCTCCATGATCGGCGGTGAGTAAAAGGTTAGAACCATCACCGGCGATGAGTTCGGCGTCATCTACACCCGTTCTTCCACGATGGTGAAAGGATTTCTTGCTCGCTTCACACGCATGTTCGAAAACTCAAACGATGAGTGGGTCGATGGGCTAGATATTGAGTACACCATAGTCCTGGGATTAGAGAAGGATCTAAAGGAGGAAGAGAAGAAGAAGCCCGCCGTGATCCAGGTTTGCGTGCATGACTTATGCTTGGTCTACCACATATGCCATGCCGACATTGAATGCCAGGATTTTAAGAACTTCCTCAAGGGCGGCCTAGTCAAATTCGTTACTGTAGACTTTACGAACGATGAAAGAGTCCTGGGTCGGATAGGCCTCGTTGTAGGCAACCCCTTCAACCTCCAGAAGAATCGGTTGCTACCCTCCAGTGGTCAGCCTTTAATGTTGACCCTGGCAGGAGCCATGGTTCATCCTTCGTATGGTAAACTGGAGAAACCTCCGTACACATTTCATCGTCATGCATGGCAGTGGAATGTACTAGATATAGACCACATCCACTATGCTGCAATGGGTGGCTACCTTTGTTTCAATATCTATAAGGGTTGGATGAAGAGCAAGAGCCAAGTGTGCGATTCAAGCAAAGAAGTATCGGCCAAGAGGAAGAGGGACAAGTACGAAGTCGAGGACGTGGACGAGGACTCCGAGTATGGTGGCAGTGTCGTTGCTCATGGTGGTTCTAATGCAGTGTCTACCAGATTAGTTGCATAGTTTAATTTCAGGTGTGCTTAGTTTAATTTGAGTGGTGTGTTGTGCTGAGACCCCAGCAGAACTATGTTATGTTCTTCTCGTTACTTTAACTCTTCAGTACGTACATACTAGTATTTCTTACATTTCATCTTTTAGTTGATATAGTACTACCACTCGTTTCTTCACATTATATACATACAATATATATGGCCAACATCATATAGCTAGGAGTTTAGTTGTCAAAGAATTTCAGGGTGCTTAGTTTTGTCAAAGAATTCCAGGGTGCTTAGTTTTATTTGAGGGGTGGGTTGTGCTGGACACCATTATTGTGACTCAAATCTCTTTTTTGCCATGTTATAATGACATAAATATCGATGGACCAACATGCCAGCTCTCCCTCTATCTCACTACAGTAAAATAAAGTGTGGGGCCTACTTGATCCCAATAGCGTTCTTATTTTCCTGTAAAATTATTCGCTTGGTTACTCCTAACAAGTGGGGCCACACTTATCATTGTGAGAATCGACTTATTTTTGTCATGTAACATGGTCAATGGGTTTGACGTGAAAATAACAATGTCTATTGTCATTTTTGAGCAAACATCTAACTTAACAATGTCATTTTTTAGATATCTAATTGCATTTTTGAGCAGGCATCTCACGGATCGATGGCATTTTTGAGTAGTTGTAACTTCTAATGGCAAAACTGAGTAGTGATACACAACTAGTGACATAAATAATAAGAACCCAAGAATTCAATAGAATTTAGCACCCCATTTAAGCACGTACTAGCTTTTTTAATAGTACTATATGCATAATTTGGCGACGAGCGCTCTCTATATGTACTACTTTTTTTAAAATTTCAAATTTTGCTCCATGGCGCAATCCAGCAATACTACTACTATACAAAAGTATACATTTTTTAAAAGGCTAGAGGGCGGGGCAGTCTAGCTTGGTCAGTTTCACGAGAGGCGAGGGAATTTGTGATTTGACGGCTCATTACTGCTGGAAGGCGGGGCCTTGTGATTTGACGGCTCATTACAGCTGGAAGGCGGGGCCTTGTGATTTGACTGCTCGTATAAATGTGCCGATGACCTGAGGAGGAGCAAAGAACCGTGCAGTATACTCAAGTTTTCCACTAGAGTAGTACTACGACGGAGGAGCACCAAACACGGCAACCTAGTGCCATATGGCGATAAAAAATGATCTAATTTGCTAGTCATCTCATTGTTAGCATTGTTCCATTCATGCCTCGTAGAGAACATGATATGTGCGGCAAAACACCCGAAGCAAAAGATGAAACACAGGAGCAAAAGAAGAAGGAAGATTATCACCCCAAATGATCTAATTTGCCGCGGACTCGTAACTGCTTCTTCATCGCCTCCACGAACTCCATCTCCTTGCGCATATCCTCTGCCATCTTCTTCATTCTGTCCATGACGTAGGATTTCTTGACGCGAGCCTTCATCATCTGTTCCACGGCCGCATTACGTACCTTGACAGCAGCCGGGTGCTTGATGTGGAGCTTCACCAACTCCTCCTTCTGTTCCATGATGAGGGCCTGCAGCATCTTCATCGAGGAACTACTATTCTCATGCAGCTTCTTCTAGCCGGCGTTCTTCTCCTTCAATAGGTTGAGCTCATGGCAGAGCTTTGCCTTGTCCTCCTGAAGTTGCAGGATTTCGCCAATCGCCTTCTTCTCCGAGGCAATGCTCTTCTTTAGCAGCATCACTAAGCTGGCGGTCAACTCCCCCTGCTTATTGAGCTCAGCGGGCATGTCATCGAGGCTCTCCTTCAGCAGCTCCACCAAGCCGTGGATGAACTCCTTCTGCTTATTGAGGTGCTTATTGAGATGATCGGGCATGCCGTCGAGGGATAACGACTCCAGCGCCGCCGGCTTGGCATGTTTGCCTCCGCGGCTAGGGTGCTCCTGGGAGCCATCGCCTGCCCGTGAGAGATCTTTCGAGGTCTCTACGTGGCGGCGAGCCCTCTTTTTTTCCGCAGCCTTGGTTGTCACTCCCTTGTTATGAGTAGTTCTCGACCTAGAGCTGTGCTCACCAGCCATGGCAAGGACGGATAAAGAAGAAGCACTTATGAGGAGGAAAGGTAGAGTAATTTTTGGTTAGGTAGTTCCCCTTTTTATAACCTAAGTACTAGCACTAGTACTAATACCTGCATAGTGGGGACATGTTCAGGTTTGGTACATACTAGTAGGTGTGAGTAGGCTTCCACTTAATTGTAGCACTAGTACTTTCGAATGTGATGGGAATAAGGTAAATATTAATTGATGGTTTTGGTTTCGAGGCCCAAAACGGCTCCCGATGAGTTTAGTGGAACATAAATTTCAAGTAGACTACACTGCTCAAATGCGTAAATATTATGTTACTGTCAAAAATTGGCACAAAATATGAAGGATACCAATGGAAGTACTACTAGCAACCCATGATTTAACTACTCGCATGCGCGCAGTGGAGTAGTAATGTCTTTCTTCCGCCCTCACGTCCACTCAATTTGCATGTGCTTGATTAATTGACCATCAATGAAGTGAACGACTTTACACACGTCAAATTATAACATGGGGTGGATCTTGGTACAAAATTGCGTCCGCCTGTGTACCCGCGTGTGCGTGCGAGGGAATGAGTGTGTGCGTGACGTGCGTGCACATCTTCTCTTCGTGCATGTACCGCCAGTATGGCTCTGGGAGGATGAGTACATTCTTTTGGAACTAGCAGCACCTCACTGCGATCAATCCAAACAAGGAGGTCGCGACAACGCCTCCACATGTGTCATGTGGCTTCATGAACTGCAAGAGAGAGACTGTGTAGCGTGGCATTTGAATTCTAATTTACGTGTTTTGCACATACTCGAAGTACTAGTAAGGTACACATGCATTGCACACATCAGATTTTGCAACCAAATTATGAATAAATACCACACTATAGCATGTAAGCTCTGAGTCATATATGCCTGATGTAGACCTTCATTTAATTCTTATAGTTCATCTCATTCAAAATCAATTAGTTTTTATAAAAAAAGCTAGGGCCTCTTGGATTTGTAGGATTTCCAAAACACGGGAATAGGAAAAACATGGGATTATTGTGGAATGTCGTCTTGAATCCTACAAGATTGTACGAGTGTTTGATTGTGCATAGAAAAAACATAGAATTCTTTTGAAGAGGTTTGAGTGGATGGGATGTTTCCTATGAAATCTAGTGCAAATGAATCATATGGAAAAATTCCTATGGTTTACAATCCTACGAATCAAACAACCAAGATAGGAAAAATTTCTAAGGATTAGAATCCTCCAAAATTCCTTTGAGAATCCTTTGAACCAAAGAAGCCCTTAATCTATTTTATGATTCATGGAATTGTGCGATCTAAAGCATAAAGTAAAAACAAATAATGGCAATTCAACTAGAAAAAAAGTTTGGGCAGTTATGATACGGAAGATTCTAGAACAAAGGAGAACCCCTGTTGTTTTGAGGTTTGTGCACTATGCTTAAGTTCAACCAAGGAGTCTGCTAGATTGTACATGTGGCAAAATCTGGTGGGGGCTAGAAGATGGTGTGGGGGGACGAGTAGAGGGAGACTATGAAGGAGTGCACAAGTGCGAGATCGATATTTAGAGAGAGGGGGCGAGAACGTGCGTTGTTGCGCGCAGTGGCGGAGCCATGAAAAAAATGAGCCAGGGGCCCAAGCATTGCTAATCCTTTACGAGGAGGGCCAATTCATGAACTTAAACCATTTTTACCAGCAATTGTCTAATGATCAAATTCATATTAGCCACGATATATAGTGATGTTATAGGGCGGGGCAGGGCCCTTGCTGCCCCCTGTCTTCGCCATTGTGCGCGCGTCTGACAGACGAAGCGGAAGGCATGGATGATGAGAGGGGGAACGTTGGATATATATTAATATGGGTGTATTAGCTATATATATAGGGGTTGTTTGGTTCTAGGCCTAGGAGTGCCACACTTTGCCATACAATGTTGCCAAACTTGCCTAAGGTTACTTCTTCAAAATGAGAGCCACAAGTTGGCAAGCCTAAGGGAATCTTGCTACACTTGTTGTGAGTATGTGATGTGGGACCATAGTGTGGCTTGCCTAGGATGTGGCTTGAACCAGACACACACCCAAGTTGGTCAAATCTGCCTAACCTTAGGTGTGGCAATCTTTAGCAAACTTAGTCTCAAACCAAACAACCCCATAATCCTATATAGAGAGGTATAGATTGATCGATGTGGACGTGGGAAAGAGGGTGAGACCTCACTAGATATATAGATTGATCGGTTTGTGTGGAAAACTATGAAAGACCTAGATACACACACACACACACATAGAGGAACATCGATCGTTGCGCATGCACGCGTGAGAGATAAAGAATGCCCGATATGATGAAGAGGGGATGTGTGTGTGTGCCTTCATGGGAGACCGACCTGAAGAAAAAGATTGCATGTGTGCGATGGATAATGCTAACTGGTAGTGTGTGTGCATGCATGCACGAGAGAAAGCTAGTGGTACAATTATAAAGAGAAGACGATTGTGTGGGTGTAAAAGACTAGGTGAGGTCATAATCAATGTAAAGTTGAATTCAAATATTGGAATAAGACATCATGATGTTTGAAACCCATGCATGCATGAATATAATGGAGATCTGCATGGTGTGGTTTGGAAATGAGCATGTTTTAATGTATACACATTGAACAAGGTCACACTGATTTGAATTTGAGATACCGATGGCAGACATCGTTTGCCCACATTGCATCTGTGCATGGACACACTATTCTAATTGGAGATGATGGGTGGCTTTCGCATCACATATCTATATCTATACCCCTATATATATATTATATTTTTTATTTTTTATATTGTGCGCGGGTAACTTTAACTTTGAAAGATGGTCGTTGGATGAGGCAAATCCGATGGTGCAGATATGGAAAATTTGAGCACTACTGGTTGTTGGATATCATCTAGATTTCACCACATGTACAATCTAGAAGACTCGATTGTTGAACTTAAGCATAATGCACAAACCTCAAAACACAAGCACTTCTTCTTTGTTCTAGAATCTTCCATATCAGAATTGCCCAAATGTTTTTCTAAATGATTTGCCATTATTTGTTTTTACTTTATGTCTTACAACGCAAAATTCCATGAATCTCAAAACAGATTAGCTTTCTTATAAAAACTAGTTGATTTCGAATGAAATGAACTATAAGAATTAAACGAACATCTACATCATGCATATATGACTCAAAGCTTACATGCTATAATGTGGTATTTATTCATAATTTGGTTGCCAAATCTCATGCGTGCAATGCACGTGTACCTTACTAGTCTAAATAGTGTTTGTGTGTGTTGTGCGTGTTAAGGTGCGAATTATCTTTTTTTGGGTAAACGTTAAGCTTGTTCTCCCGAAATTTCAAGCCGCACCTTGTTACGCCGAAATTTCAAGCTAGCGTCTATGTCTATCGTGCTACGAAACTCCCGCCTCTTCAACCTGCGCCTTGTTACCCCGAAATATTTAAGATATATTTTTGTGTCGTTGTGGTCCGACAACTCCCTCCATATCAACCAGCGCCTTGCTATTCCAAAATTACAACGCCCGCGAAAACTCCCACCTCCTCTGAAATCCCGGCACGCGAAATGCCCGTGGTACCCCTGAAAGAACCACCTCAAATCGGTGGGGGTACTTTCGTAACTTACCACACATTTCGGACAAGCGCGTCCCTAAGACATGGTTCCCCACTCCCATCCCAACCGCCCACTGTCGGTGTCAAAACCGGCGGATCTCGGGTAGGGGGTCCCGAACTGTGCGTCTAAGGCTAATGGTAACAGGAGACTAGGGACACGATCTTTACCCAGGTTCGGGCCCTCTCGATGGAGGTAATACCCTACTTCCTGCTTGATTGATCTTGATGATATGAGTATTACAAGATTTGATCTACCACGAGATCATAGAGGCTAAACCCTAGGAGCTAGCCTATGATTATGATTGTGTTGTCCTACGGACTAGAACCCTCTGGTTTATATAGACACCGGAGGGGGCTAGGGTTACACAGAGTCAGTTACAGAGAAGGAGATCTATCATCCGGATCACCAAGCTTGCCTTCCATGCAAAGGAGAGTCCCATTCGGACACGGGACGTAGTCTTCAATCTTGTATCTTCATAGTCCAACAGTCCGGCCAAAGTATATAGTCCGGTTGTCCGGATACGCCCTTATCCAGGACTCCCTCAGTAGCCCCTGAACCAGGCTTCAATGACAATGAGTCCGGCATGCAGATTGTCTTCGGCATTGCAAGGCGGGTTCCATCTCTGAATACTCCAAAGTAATCTTCGAACACTTAAATTGTGTCCGGCTCTGTGAGACAAAATTCTACATACCACCATAGAGAGAACAATATTTCACAAATCTAAAATGTTGACAACTTTTCACAGCATGACAACACGCCATGGTCGGGTCATTATTTGAACCATTTTTCACAACCAGCTCCCGCACACATTGCGAGGCAGTTTCTTTGGCACGTCTTGTCAAAGCAGAGATCATGTCCCCTTATCGCGGGATCCTCATCAATACGGGTACGGGTAACCCAACCAGCGCCATCAATCGAGGCGCTCGGAAAATAAGTGATTTCGAGAGGCAAGTGGGGAGGCACACATTCTGCACCACCTTTATAAAAGGATAAGGATCTCCCGTTTTCACCCACGCCTTCTTCCTCCTTTGCTCATCCGTTCTCGCACTCTCGAGCCCCAGCGCCCAAGTTCTCACCTTCTCTGTAGGACCGCAGCATGTCCGGAGCGGGAGGCAAGTGGATGGCCTGCTCTGTCACAGAGGAGGACATTACCAAGCTTCAGGCGGCCGGATACCTGGCCGAAAACATCACGCACAGGCTTCCGGCGGAGGGACAGATCACCCCCACCCCAAAGTCTCGGGAGAGAGTGGTATTTCTCCCTCATTTCGTCCGCGGACTAGGGTTTCCACTTCACTCATTTGTCCGCGGGCTCATGTATTACTACGGGCTAGATTTTCACGATCTAGCCCCAAATTTCATCCTCAACATCTCGGCATTTATCGTCGTGTGCGAGGCCTTCCTCCGCATCAAGCCCCACTTTGGCCTGTGGTTGCAAATCTTCTGCGTGAAGCCGAAGATCGTGAGCGGCCAACAGGCGGAGTGCGGAGGCGCCATGGTGGGCAGAATGCCCAATGTTACATGGCTTGACTGATCCTTCATGGAGACCGTGAAAGGGTGGCAATAAGGGTGGTTCTACATCACCGAGCCGCGCGACGCCAACTAGCTGGCGGCCCCCAAATTCAGATTCGTAATCCCCATGCGGCTCACTTCTTGGGAAAAGAAGGGCCTGGATTGGGGCGAACCGATGGAGCTGACCGGACTCGAGACCTGCATCAAAAGTATGAGGGACAAGAAGATAAAGCTTGTCAACGTGGTCCAGGTCATGCTCGTCCGCCGGATTCTCCCGTGTCAAAGACGGACATTCGATATGTGGGAGTTCGATCCGGCCGAACACCAGATGCTGTTGGAACTCTTGTACACGATGCACAAAGACGTCTAGAAGGTACTGTTCAAGACCGGTGAAGTTCCTCCTCCCCTTTCTGAGGACCGTGGACTCAGCGCGAAGCGCCTCACCAATTTGGTAAGTCCTCGGACTATCACAAGATGTTCCTTTCCCAGTATATTCGTGGGAGGATTTTTAAGTCACCATGCTGACCAAACAGGATTGGGTGGAGACAGCAAAGCGGATTGACTGTCCGGCCCCGCGGCCTGAGGATCCAGTAGACGCACTCCTGACGGAGATGCTGGTTCCAGCGCCTTACAAGGTGCCGGAGAAAAAGGCCGAAAAGAAGGCCACGGGGACCAGGAAGGGTCTCCGGCGCGAGGCCGCGCCAGACGCCTCGCCAGAAGATGATGAGGCGCACTCCTCCCACGAAGGGGAGGAGAAAAAGAGGAAGGCCGCCCCAACTGAGGGGGCCGAAGGGTCCAAGAAGGCGGCCGTGGGGACCAGAAAAGGTCTCCAACGCAGGGTCGTGATAGACTCGTCATCTGAGGATGACGAGGAAGATTCCCCCCACGTAGACGGGGGGAAACATGAGGAAATGCCCCCTCCCTGCACTGGGGAGGAGAAGAAAAGGAAGGCCGCCCCGTCGGGGGAGGCTGGGACGCCGAAGAAGGGAAAGGCGTCCCGTCCGGATCACTCCACTACCGCCGCCTACAGCGAGGAGGAGTGGCTGCCAAGGGGCAAGGCTCGGGCGAGGTCGTAAGTATCCGCACCCTGTAATACTTTTCGTGCGACTTTTGACTTCATGGTTTGTAATAACGCCGAACATGTACATGCAGTCCGGCCAGGTCCAATCTCGGGGTGTCCTCTGCGGAGGGGTCTCTGAGCGAGTCGGAGATGAATTCACTCCCGACGGCCACCTCCCCACGACCTGTGGATGACACCGAGGTGTTGTCTCGAAGGATACTAGAGCAGGGAGCGATGGTTCCGGAGACGCCCCAAGGCAAAATCCCAGATGCCGGGTGCATGGGGGGTAAGACCCCCATGGATTATGCTGACGGGAGCGACAACAAGTCTGGCTCCCAGCCGGTTACTCGCCGGAGCCTCCAAAGATTCCGGATTCCAGTAGGTAGCCCCTCACAAAGGAGGGCGAGCCGGCCGTGCCGATGACCGCCGCCCAGCCGGAGGCATCGGATAATTTGTTGTAAGTGCTTCGAGGCGCTTCCATCGATGATGAACACCGTACTCTTATGAGTACGGTAATTGAGAAGGTTTGGTTCGCCAAGAGCGGATATACAGAAGCCTGCACCAGCCTACTAACAGGCTTTGAGGTAAGTAATGAAAATGTGTGAGAAAATATCACCCGATAGACAGTAGCCCCTGATACTCTGTTTGGTGTTCGGAAAGAAAAGCCAAACGGAAGGTCAACTAAAAAACCACAGGAATCTGATAGTACTTGTCTATGTTAACAAGAAGGCATTGCTGCTGACCGCCGCTGCGCGCACAGCTGAGGTCGCCGGACTCAAGCGCAACCTAGGGCAGGCCGAAGAAGAGCTCGGCCTCGTGAAGAGGTAGCTCGAGGAGAAAAAAGGTAAGTGAAACCCCGTCCGTGTGTCGTATAGAGGAGAAAAATTGGGGATGCTTAACAAAAAACATCATGATTTTTAATAGGAGCCACAACCAAAGTGGCGGTCCTGAAGAGAGCGCTGTCCGAGGCTGAAGCCAAGGCGGCTACGGAGCGCACCAAACGCGAAAAGCAAGATGCTCGGGTGGGAGAGATACAGCAAGAGCTCCAGGAGCTCGGCAAGAAGTTCGAGTCCTTGGAGCATGACTTCAAGACGCAGGCATCTGAGCTTGCGAAGGCCCTCCAGAGCACGACAGACGCCAAGGCCGAAGCCCAAAAGGCCCTCCAAGAAATCCAGGTGGCCAAAAAGATAGCGGAGGGTAAGGCATTCTTTATGCAAAGCAAGCATGTGGAGGAGTCATTTCTTTTACTTACACGAATTCGGAGCTCTCCAGGGGCATTCACAAATCTGCCATCCAACATTTCGGATGCTGTGGAGTTCTATCGTGCTGAAGAGGGGAGCTCAACCGAGAAGTTGTTCTAGTCCCAATATACCAGAGCCGAACACCCAACACCTCTAAGCGACCAACTGAAGCAATTGGTCGAACTCCACAGGGCGGACGAACTGGCCATGAAGGATCTCATAGTCCGGATGTGGCCTGGCGAGCCCCTGCCCGACAGTTATTTTGGCCCTATAAAGCGGATGGTGCATGCCTGTCCCCGGCTTGAAGTTATCAAGCAGTCCGTCTGTATTGAGGGTGCCCGATGGGCCTTTGTCCACGCGAAGATGCATTGGGCCAAACTGGACGCTGAGAAGCTCGTGAAGGATGGACCCCCGGAGGGTAAGGAGCATCGCTACCCCGAAAAAATATTATGATGGTGTTATGAAAGGCGCTCGCCTTGTAGCCAATGAGTGTGCCAAGAATATAATCTTTGAGTGAATGTACTCATTTTGTTTTTTTAATATGAAAACGAGTTGGTTTGCGCTATATACCGCTTTGTTGATTTAAAATATTACCTTTTGTGCGGTTGTTTATAAAATTCTGAAAGTAGGCCAGTCGTCGGCTTCCACCCCCATGTAACTAGCATTGGGTGTTCTTGGAAAACCCAAACACTCTTTATCCAAATTTTTGGTCCTTTAAGGAGGTGTTTAGCGCAACGAACAAGGCAATCAGACTATGCGGCTTTATAACTCTCACTTGGCCATAGAAGTCTATAATTTTAAATTTCTGCGAAGCCCCTAGTATTCGAAAGGCCGAACTGGGGCGCTATGCACGCCTAAATTAGACAAGGCCGATTGCTTTCCTTAAGCGGAAAAAATCGTTAAGGATTTAGTACCTCTCGAACAGCGACCAACTCTCTCCGCATCATGACGGTCAGTTTTTGGCTTTCTCTACTGAGGTGCTCATCCGGAAGAACCAGGACACAATCGCAGTAGTTCTCCCTGTTCTACCCTAGCTGATGTAACGGAACGTAAGGTACCAAAACAAGGGAGCCGGGCTAACCCAACTATTGACCCAAGACATGATTCGGAGCTGATGCATATAATGCTATAAGTTCGGAGTGCCGCACCGTCGAAAGTGTTCGGACTTTTCTTGCCATGTTATGGGGCTCAAAATAAAAAAGCCCCTAGCAACTGATCGTACCAAAGTGTACGGGTGCAATATTAAATAAATATTCCAGGGAAAATATGAAGATATTAGTAAGAAGCTGACGCTGTATACTATTTCCATTGTTATCTGGACAATACGTCCAGGCATATGTGTACAAGTAATGCATTAAGCGAAAACAAATAGGACTATTTGACATGTCCTATCCAAGGGCAGGCTACGTGCAGGTATATAAAACAGGTATAACAATCATTAACAGAGACCACCTGGGTATTCCCTTGTGTGCAAAGCCTCTTGCCTCCTTGGTGTTCCCTCCTGTGGTGAGTCCGATGATCCGGCTCTCTGAAGGGGCTGCCCAAACGTGGGGTCCTGAAAGAAAGGAAAAAAGGGGTACGCGAGCCTCATGGCGGCTGATCCGCACTTTAGGCCGCATAGTCATCTCGCCTCCACCCGTGCCCATGGTATTTTATGTGCGTAATTATGTACGTCTGGCACGAATGCCGCCTGAATGGGGCTGGGGTGTAGGCTGGATTGCTAATCGAGCTCTTGGCGTGCCTGACGATCCTGCTGCAGGGTGCTCCGGACTCGCTTGACAGTGTTTGGGGTTGTCGTTGCCAAATTGGTTGTTTGTCGAAGGAGGCTGCTTTGTACTTCTGCCGCGAGGGCTGCGGTGTACTCTTCTGTACGGAGGGAGCGATCTGTGTTTCCATTGACTGTTATAACCCCGCGAGGTCCTGGCATCTTGAGCTTAAGGTATGCATAGTGAGGCACCGCGTTGAATCGAGCAAACGCGGTTCGTCCAAGTAGTGCATGATAGCCACTACGGAAAGGGACGATATCGAAGATTAACTCCTCACTTCGGATCCGAAGACCACTTCCAGTGTTATTGAGCCCGTACAGCGGGCCTCTACCCTTGGAATTACACCCTTGAAGGTGGTTTTGGTGGGTTTGATCTATGGTGGATCGATGCCCATTTTGCGCACTATGTCCTGATAAAGCAGGTTCAGGCTGCTGCCACCGTCCATGAGGACTCGCGTGAGGTGGAATCCGTCGATGATTGGGTCAAGGACCAATGCAGCTGAACCGCCGTGATGGATGCTGGTAGGATGGTCCCTACGATCGAATGTGATCGGGAAGGATGACCATGGGTTGAACTTTGGGGCGACGGGCTCCATTGCATAGACGTCCCTCAGTGCATAGATCATGTTTACCGTTTTCACCTCGGGGGGGGGGGGTTCTTCTTGGGAATGTGGGTGGCATAGATCATGTTTACCGTTTTCGCCTTGGGGGGGGGGGATTTCTTCTGTCCCCCAGTGTTCGGATGCCGGGGCTCCTCGTCATCATCGTTGTGCATCCCCTTGTCCTTGTTTTCGGCATTCAACTTGCCAGCCTGTTTGAACACCCAGCAATCTCTGTTAGTGTGATTGGCTGGTTTGTCGGGGGTGCCATGAATCTGGCACGAGCGGTCGAGTATGCAGTCCAGACTGGACGATCCCGGATTGTTTCTTTTGAATGGTTTTTTTCACAGACCGGATTTTGAGTTGCTGAATTCGGCATTGACTGTCGTGTCTTTGGCGTTATGACCATTATTCCGACGCTTATGTCTATTGCGCCGTGGCTTTCCGTTACTGTCGCGGACATCTGAAGTGTCGGAGTTTCTTGGAGTTGTGCTACTACGAGCCAGCCAGCTGTCCTCGCCCGCGCAAAAGCGGGTCATGAGTGTTGTGAGGGCCGCCATGGACTTCGGTTTTTCTTGACCGAGGTGTCGGGCGAGCCACTCGTCGCGGATATTATGCTTAAAGGCCGCCAGGGCCTCGGTGTCCGGACAGTCGATGATTTGGTTCTTTTTAGTTAGGAACCGAGTCCAGAATTTCCTGGCTGACTCTCCGGGCTGTTGGGTAATGTGACTTAAGTCATCAGCATCCGGTGGTCGCATGTAAGTGCCTTGGAATTTGTCGAGGAAAGCATCCTCAAGATTTTCCCAACTGCCATGGAGTTCGCCGGCAGGCTATTCAGCCAATGTTTGGCTGGTCCTTTAAGCTTAAGGGGAAGATACTTGATGGCATGTAGATCATCACCATGGGCCATGTGAATGTGGAGAAGGAAATCTTCGATCCATACCGTGGGGTCTGTTGTGCCATCATATGATTCGATGTTTACAGGTTTAAACCGTTCTGGGAATTCATGATCCATTACATCGTCAGTGAAGCAGAGGGGGTGTGCGGCGCCTCTGTGTCGGGCTATGTCGCGACGCAGTCCGACTAAGTCTGGTCGGTTATGTTCGGCCGGGCCGGGCTTATTGTTATTGTATCCGGTGTGACAATCGTCGTTATGTGGTGTGGCGCGCCCCCGTGATCCGTAGATCGATCTTGGTTGTCCTGCGTTGTTTTCCAATATATCTCGCAGGTCCTGCGTATTGCCCCAGGCCGTAGTGAACCGGCATGGGAGTGCGGGCTGGTATTCGGTCTGATATGCCATTTTATCCCGGCCACGAGGTGGCCGGTCAGCCTTGTCTTGTTCTGGTAGTGTAGGCTCTACGGCGTCCTCCTCTAGTTGAGGTAGCAACTTGTGCTTTGGGTAACCCTTGGTTGGGCGCTCGAGTCCGTATTCCTTGGCTGACAGAACCTCGGTCCATCTGTCTGTGAGCAGATCTTGATCAACTTGGAGTTGCTGCTGCTTCTTTTTCAAGCTTCTTGCAATGGCTATAAGCCTGCGCTTGAAGCGCTCCTGCTCTATGGGATCCTCGGGTACGCCGAACTCATCGTCGCCGAGGCTCACCTTGTCTTCGGAGGGAGGCATATAGTTGTCGTCCTCCAAGTATCCGTCCGTCACCTGTTCATCTGGGCTGACCTGCCCGTGTTCTTGTTCGGCCTGCTCGAAGGTAGGCTGATCAGGATTGTATTCCTATTTGGCACCACCTGGATTATTTTCTTCTCCTATGTTGGTATTGCTGTGGCGGGGCTTAGAGCGGCGCCGATGACGCCCATGCTTTGATTTCTTCCATGAGGGGTTATCTTCTGTTGCCTCGTTGCAATTGTTGTCCTTGGGGGTGTCCACCATATATATATCATATGAAGAGGTGGCAGTCGAGCGCCCTGTGGGCGGTGGTTCCTGTTCTTCTCCTGCATCGTCCTCTATAACGTCGATGTCTTCGGAGTCAAAGTCGAGCACGTCGGTCAAGTCGTTATCCGTGGCTATGAAGTGGGTGGTGGGTGGGTAACGAATTTCTTTGTCGCCTGCTCCCCACTCGGGCCGAACATAGTTCGGCCAGGAACCTCCTGACAGAGAGAGAGACCTCAATGAACTTAGCATGTCTCCGAAGGACGAATGCTAAAAGATATCCATGGCGGTGAACTCCATGATTGGGGCCCAATCAGATTCGATGGGCATGGATGCGCGCGGTCCGGAACCTACGACCGAAGACAAGTCCGGGGGTCCGGAGACACAGATTTCCTTAGGAGCGGAGTCTGTGTTCGACTCCAATGCCGATAGGTGTGCGGCCTCCATGGAGGGGTCCATCCACCCGTCCTTGGATGGCACGATCTGCTCTGGATCGAAGTCCGGAGCTGTGGCAGGCGCGATATCCCGAATACTATCCAACGGCAGATCTAAGTCATGCGCGTGGCGATCGTTCGGTGCTCCTGACATGGGCTCGAATCCGTCGAAGATCAAGTCTCTGCAGATGTCGGCAGTATAGTTTAGGTTCCCGAACCTGACCTAATGGCCAGGGGCATAGCTGTCGATCTGCTCCAGATGGCCAAGCAAGTTGGCCCGCAGTGTGAAGCCGCCAAACACGAAGATCTGTCCGGGGAGGAAAGTCTCAGTCCGGATGGCATTGTTGAAGGTTGGAGAAGCCATAAAGCCTTACAGCAACGACACAGAGGAACTCTCAATGAAACCACCAATGTCGGTGTCAAAACCGGCGGATCTCGGGTAGGGGGTCCCGAACTGTGCGTCTAAGGCTAATGGTAATAGGAGACTGGGGACACGATGTTTACACAGGTTCAGGCCCTCTCGATGGAGGTAATACCCTACTTCCTCCTTGATTGATCTTGATGATATGAGTATTATAAGAGTTGATCTACCACGAGATCGTAGAGGCTAAACCCTAGGAGCTAGCCTATGATTATGATTGTGTTATCCTACAGACTAAAACCCTCTGGTTTACATAGACACCGGAGGGGGCTAGGGTTACACAGAGTCGGTTACGGAGAAGGAGATCTATCATCCGGATCGCCAAGCTTGCCTTCCACGCAAAGGAGAGTCCCATCCGGACACGGGACCACTACAAAAAAAAGACACATTCGTGACATTTTGGGCCGAACGAAAAAAAAATCTGTCATACATATGACACATCTATGACGATAATTGTGACAAAACCCGGTATCATCATAGATGTGGTGGGCTCCTACTTCTATGACAAAAAATCATGATAGAAAATGGGCTTTTCGTCCTGGGCGGGCCGGAGACGCAGCTGCATTACATTCTTTGGGCCGTCCATGACGGAAAAAACCATGGTAGAAGCGAGGGCGAGGAAAATTTCGGGGAGTTCCCAGTTACAGTGGGTGGTCAGGGGCCGAGCGATGCGCGTTTCTCTCGTACACATACGCGCGTGTGTGTGAGGCGTTGGCTCTAACTGAACCCGAGCGAGGCGTTGGGCTCTAACTGAACCCGAGTGATTGCACTGCAGGCTACGCGTTACTAAACCCGAGCGATCGATTCCTTCGCTACTGCTGCTAACTGAAGCCGATCGATGCTGCCTCTCTGGATGAACAGTGAGTGTTGCAGGGGGGGGTTGGATGAATAGTGAGCCGTGGGAGTGGATGAACAGGACCCGTGGTGTTGCCTCTGGATGAACAGGACCCCGATCGATCGAGCCAGTTGGGGCTGGATGAACAGGACCCCATGGAGGGCTGGATGAATAGGACGACCCCGTGGAGGGCTGGATGAATAGTAGACGGTGGAGGGGTGGATGAACAGTAGCCCGTGGAGGGATGGTTGAATAGGAGCCCGTGGAGATGGGTGGTTGAACAGTAGCCGGTGGAGTAGCGTGCGGTGGAGGTTGGATGAACAGGAGCCCGTGGATGAACAGTCGCAGGTGGAGGCTGGAGGAGGTCGATGGTGGATGAACAATAGCCCATGGAGGCTCGAGGAGGTCGACCGTGGAGATGAACAGTATCCCGTGGAGTCCCATTTTGCGGTACGCCACACCCCTCCCGATGAACAGGACCCCCATTTCGGCCGTAGCGCTCCAACACAAGTTCGTTTCGTCCGTTTTTTGATACGCCACACCCCTCCCGATCAACAGGACCCCCGTTTCAACCGTAGGAGGTCCGTTTCCTCTGTTTTGCGGTACGCCAGACCCCTCCCGATGAACAGGGTCCCGTTTCGAACTTGGCCGGTCAAACGCAAGGCCGTTTCCTCCGTTCTGCGGTACGCCAGGCCTCGTTTCCATCGCCTGTTCCATCCAAGCCCTCCCGATGAACACGACCACGCATTCCGTTCCGAACTAGCCGGTTGGCTCCCCATGAACATGATGACGACGCTGTTTTTCCGTTCCGACCCAGCCATGTACATGAGTCGTGGCCGTACATATGCGCGAGTAGGCGTTCGAGGCCCCGCCCGTATGTACACATACGTGGTCGTATTTTCTTTCTTGCACACCGGCCGCTATGCGTACGTGTACGTGCTACGTGCGCGCCTCTACTACGACACGTACGCGCCTCTACTACGACATGTGTGCGCCTCTACATCCACCAGTATATATGTATGTACACGTTCGCGGCCAGAATGACAATGCTACATACGCTTCGACCAGGTGGGTCCTAACTGTCAGGCACTTCCTTGCATGCGAAGATGTAGCTGGTGGGTCACAGCTGTCAGGGGGGCGAATCATTTTGGTTTTTTTTTGCCCGGACGCAATTCCTTGCGGGCGAAGGTGTAGCTGGTGGGTCCCAGCAGTCATGGGGGAAACGTTTTTTTTTTGCGAAATACGGCGGCCCGTCCGATGGGTCCCCGCTCTCAGGTGGAGGAATAATTATTTTGTGCGTAATAAGGGGGCATTTTCTTGCGGCCGCCGTGGACCCAGCTGTCAGCCTCTCCACGTACAGTCCACGTCTGATGGAAGCCGTTCCTTGACCACGTTGACCACGCCGTGTCGAGAGCACCAGGGCAATGGATGACGGTGAGGCCTAGGAAGGGGCGAGGCGGAGCCTGGGAAGACGCGGCAGTGGATGCCCACACATAGAGGAGTACGAGGGTTCACTGGTTCGCTGCGGTGTGAGGTTGCCGTCGCTGCAGAATAACAGTTAACAGGGGGTGTGGGTGAGTAGAGGGATGGCCTGGCCAGCGTTGGGAGTAGTAGGGGGCGATGAGGCCTCTGTCGCATCGCAGCCGACCACAGGAGTGAGGACCACGAGGCACGACCGGCGCTGGTTTGGGCGGCTGGAGCAAGAAGACCAGAGGTTGAAGAAGCACTACGGCCGTTGGATGGACATCGTACGGTCACTGGAGCTAGAATCGTGCATATTGACTAAGTTGACAATGCCCTCCGTCCCCGTCAACTTAGTAGGCCCACAAGTCAGCGGCGGTAACATTTTTTTCGCGAAATATAGAGGCCCTTTCGGTGGGTCCCCGATGTTAGGTGGAGGAATCATTATTTTGCGCGTAATAAGGAGGCATTTCCTTGCGTGCGGCCGTGGACCCAGCTGTCGGCCTCTCCACGTACAGTCCACTTCAGATGCATGTCGGTCGTTGACCACGTTGACCAGGCCACGCTGAGAGCACCAGGCCGGTGGACGACGGCGAGGCCTAGGAAGGGAACGAGACGGAGGCAAGGAAGACTCGGCAGTTGTTTCCCACGTGGAGGGGAGTACAACTGTATGAGGGTTTACTGGTTCGTCTGCCGTCGCCGGAGAATCACAGCAGGTGTGGGTGAGTAGAGGGATGGCTAGGCCAGCGATGGGAGTACGGTGGGGCAGTGAGGCCTGCGCGGCAGCACAGCCGGCCGCGGGTAGGAGGGAGCAGGCAGTCCCGCCGACGCTTGTTTGAGCGGCTGGAGCATGAAGAGCAGAGATTGAAGAAGCACGACGGCTGTTGGATGGAAATCCAACAGTCACTGCTTTTGCGTCAACCTTTTTTTAGGAAAGCCTCAAATCTGTGGAAAACAGCATACAGCCCATCTGCCATTATTTCTAATAATTTACAACCCATTTGCTAATTCTTAAGGGTTTTTTTGGAGCCCATATTCTTTTTGTTAGCATTAAAACCCATATTGTGGCCACGGTTAAAAAATTATACGAAATTTTGCATATTTCGGTGCGGTCCGAACTGTTTTTAATCCCGAAATTTCGAGTCACATTCAAACTGATTTTAAAAATAAATGTATATCAATATAAAGTCCAACAAATTGTCCACGCATAAAAATCAATGCAATTTAAAATCTCGAAATGAAAAAAAGAAATTTGAAACTAATTGTCGGTTTGATGTGTTTTAAAAATGTACAACCCATTTCTCATTACTGATAGGCCATTTTCTCGGCTAGCCGAATGAAGCCCTCCTCGTCTTAAAAGATTTGCAGCCCAACAGGCCTGACAAAGCAACTTACTTGGCAAATCACAAAAGAATTGGGCAGTGGTCGTGGACCCAGCTGTCAGCCACTCCACATACAGTACTCTTCCGATGGAAGTCGGTCGTTGACCACATTGACCACGCTGCGCCGAGAGCACCACGGCGGTGGACGATGGTGAGGCCTAGGAACGGGACGACGCAGAGCCGGGGAAGACACGACAGTGGATGCCCACGCGTAGAGGAGTATGAGGGTTCACTCGTTCGGCTGCGGTGTGAGGCTGCCGTCACCGCAGAATAACAGGGGGTGTGGGTGAGTGGAGGGATGGCCTGGCCAGCGGCAGGAGTAGTAGGGGGCGGTGAGACCTCTGCGGCATCACAACCGGCCACGGGAGGCAGGAGCAGGCGGCACGACCGGCGCTGCTTTGGGCGGCTAGAGCAAGAAGACCAGAGGTTGAAGAAGCACGATGGCCGTTGTATGGACATCGTACTGTCACTGCAGCTAGAATCGTTCATATTGACTAAGTTGACAAAGCCCTCCGTCCCCGTCAACTTAGTGGGCCCAGCTGTCATCCTCTCCACGTACAGTATACTTCCGATGGAAGTCATTCCTTTACCACGTTGACCATGTCGAGTTCCATTGCATGCATGCGTCCATGGGCGTGGTGTGTCCCCACTGTCAGCCTCTCATGTACAGTCATCTTCGCAACGATAGCCTGGCCGGCGATGGGGTAGCGCTTCACAGTGATGCGTGCTAAGCTGAGCCGCTAGCCGCCGGAAGCCGGACCAGGCGGTCCCGACGATGCTGGAGGAAGAAGATGAGAGATTGAAGGTGCATGCCGGCTGTTGGATATAAATCCAATGGTTGTAGATGCTACAATCATTTGTTGACCAAGTTGACAATGCCCTGGGTAGGCTTCGACCTATTGGCCCACATGTCAGCATGCAAAAATGTGGCATATATTTAACCCATGTTTTCTGGAATGTACAGTCCATTTTCTGGGCTGGGTGAACTAATAATTTCGCGTCAATCAGGCCCATTTATATTTTCTAAGAAATCCCAGCCCATTTGCACTTCCTTGAAATACACGAATTAGCTGGGCTCATTATATTTTCTAAGAAATCCCAGCCCATTTATACACGAATCCCAGCCCATGTCGAGAAGCACTAGCGTTGAGTGAGGACCTGGACCTGGAAAGAGTACATATTGCTACTGACTGTCTGAGAGTCGTCCGGGAAATTGAAGCACCAAAGAACCTTGGTGGACATTGTATGGTGTTTCATGAGATCAAAGAACAAAGCAATTTATTTAGGGCTTGTCTTTTTAGTCATGAACAACGCGAATGTAATGAGGAGCCTCATAGACTAGCACGTGTGGCTACGTCTCTTGATATAGGTAGGCATGTGTGGCTTGATGCACCACCTGCTCATTTATGTATCCCTGTAAGCATTGAACTTAGGCAATAAAGTGTGATGTGATTCTCAAAAAACAAAATGCTGGGCTCGTTATATATATAATGTTATGTTAGAAGGAGCAATTAATATCAAAGAATAAACTAGAGAGGCACATTTTTTTATATATAATTAATAAATTAATGAGTTATTGCTCAAAATAAAAATGAGCGTGTTATTATTAAATTGGTCCTTAAAATCTTTGCAAGCTTTTGTATGCAATCACCAGGATTTTCCTTGCCTATGAGTCAAAAACAACCCGGATTTTCCTTGCCAACTTCCGTTAAACATTTACTTTTATAAGTTAATAACATGTGGGATGTTTTTATAATGTATATAAAAGTCTCTATATAATATACGATAATAGTAATAATATAAATATATATAAAGTGGTTAGAAGGGAAAACATAAATTGGACACAACATTATTATTCTTATATATAGATAAATATAACAGAGACCTGCGTTTTGTTAAAAAATACATTGGGTTGCCGATCTTTAAGAAGAAGCCCATAGGCCGGTATGGACCTCAAAAAATAAGTTGAAACCACTATCTCCGTATATCGTGGGCTACGCATGTTAAAATACAAAACCTAGGCCTAGTTGATACTTGTTCACCCTCTGAAAAAAAATGATACTAGATCCCCGAGCGAACTGGATTAAAGAGGGGACCGGCGGCACGACTGAAGAAGCACATCAAGAGCGATTTTTTTTCTTCAGTGGATGGCTCTCGATAGCGTTTTTTACTTGCCTCTGCACCATACAACTTGTATTTTAGCCTCCCAGTCTGTCGTGGTGGACCAACAACCCATTTGCTGGGCGGGCCAACCTACAGAAACTAGCACTCGATTTTTCAACAAGCTTCAAAAACAACGTAGTACTATGTTTGTTTTGAGGCCGAAAACATTACGGCAGGGGTTGAGCAGGGGAGAGGGGAAGACATAGTAATAAAAAGATTAAAAAGAGCTGATGCGCTGTTGCTACCCTAATAAAGCAGGTGCAATTCTTCTCAGGAAGAAGGTGCGCCGTTGACACCCACACGTCACATACCCCACATTAGGCATACTAACAAGTTCACACACAAATACAACAGAAAAGATAAACATTCGTATCAAACTCAGGTTCACAGGACATGTCATATTCATAGCCAACATTCACTATCAACAACTCAAAAGATTCATATATACACAAGCTCGGCATATCTATGCATCCAAATGATTGATAGATCACACGACAATATTCATGCATAATTCACAAAAAGATTTAGATATACAAATGTTCAGTATGTTTATGGATCCAAATGATTGAGATCACAGCCAATATGATCCATGGACGAACTTTAATTAACTAGGGTATAGACTGGTAAATGGTGTTCAGGCGGAGGTACTTCTTGCTAAAATTAGTTCTTGTACGAGTAAACTTTCGAGTACATAAGACGCAGCACAGACAATATGAACTTTGCTTGTAGGTTTATCCTCAAATAGTGGCCTCGTGCTGAGCGAGGTTTGAGCAACTTGGCCACTACTTTCATCCAACTAGTTTACTGGCTCATCTTGGTCCTGTAGCTCGCCAAAATTCTACATTGCAGACGAGAAAGGAGGCAGTTGAGAAAATGAATCGCCCAAATTTTTTGTGCAGTTCAACTGAAATGGAGCATCCCTGGCGTGCAGACTGATTAAGTGCCAGATGAATATACGCGTCAACCAACTTGTCTGGAATCTTTAGACTCCATGCCATACAGTTCGCTACCATATCTGCCGATAACCAAAAGGCACAAGTTGGGACCAAAGACTGGACTGCGTTCTTCTGGGCTATGCGCTAAGCAATATTTTTGGCGTTCACTCTCCTAATACTTGGGAGTTTGACAACTGGTTGACGCCGGTTGGTACTCGAATGAATATAGGCACTTCTTGTCAACATCGATGCTTATCTGAGTGAACTTTGGAGTACATGGCAGCAGCATAAGTATATGTCCATCTAATCATTTTGTGCAGTTCTACTGAAATCACCCAATGCAATGATTTGCCTGCGAGTTCAGGCTCCAAGTTACTCCTTTATAAAATTGGCAAACAGTAGCACAATACCAAATTACCAATACATGATAAGCACAATAATCAGGATAAAGCCCAGTACCAACCTGTGTGAGGTAGCATATCAATTACTATTTACTTTCACTAGAAGTCGAGATAAGCGACTGACAAGAAATGAAGGAAGCAAGCAAGCCGAGACAAAGCGACTGACATGAAGGGAAGGAAGCGGTCGAGGCAATGAAGCACCCAAAGTTTTTGTGCAGTTCCACCAAAATCGAGCATCCATGTTAGCACATATATTGAGAGAGTGAGATTACTATAATAGTGGGACTAGTTGATGAAACATACACTAACAAACAGAAGCACCCTCATTATCTTAATGGGTAAAGTTAGCAACATAGTAGTCTTGCTTAAAGAGAGGTATTAGTTTATTTAATCAGTGCCAATTAGCTCAACACTCAAAACATTGCCATGTATCATAGGTTGCAAAACTTTAACGTGCAAAGATAAAGGAGTTTCTCATGATAGTAGCAACACAGTAGCACAATACATATATAGGTACAACAGACTAATATGGCTGAAGGCCTTAGGCTAGTACCAACCTGAGCAAAATATGCTTATTCAAGTAATTCTAGAAGAGATGATAAAGCACTCACTGGAATCACTCAATAGTATATATTTTTGTGCACTTCAAACGTATGGTTGAAATAACTCCTGTTTACCAGTGGTGAGATTATATCGAAAGATGATCAAGAACTTCTAGCAGAGTTAAAGCACTGGCTGGGATACAGTTCATTGTATTCTCTAGTGCAGTTCCACTAAAATGTACGGTTGGCACAACATGATCCCTGTTTGCACAAGTAGGAAAAAGGCGAAACCTTCATTAGCTTAGTGAGAAAGGATAGAAAGACAATAGCATTATTATGTCATGACACTACCAAGATTCCCTCCCTGCTCCACCACATGATTCACCTCCAGATACATATATACACATGCATGATTCAGCATAGGGTGCTACTAAAGATTTGTTTAAGTCTGACGGGAAAATTAGGCAGCAATAAATTAGTGCTACTTAAGTACTCCTGATTAATTAAGTGACCTTGCAGGAGAGACGACAGAAGTGGAAGGGCTCCCAGGAGCATCGTCTCACATGTAAGGGAGACATTGCCGGAGCCCTTGAATGGCCTCGACTGAGGCATCGGCTTAAGCAAGATCAACTTGGCACTGTTGATCATGTAGAGCTAGGTCACACATGCATCGAGAATCCGGTTAATTAGTATGATGTGTCGTTAAGCCAAGTACTACTATGCTGCATTTCTCTATCTATCTCTACTCTATTATCTATTACTCTTATACTCTTACAAAAACAGATTCGGTGATCTTGTTGTTAAGTGCATCTCGATGTTACGTGCAACGAACGAGCATCTTGCTAGTCTTCCAAGTAAATTAAGACTAGTAGCAACACAGCAATACGACACCACTAGCAAGATGTCAGGATAACATAGGACGGTACCATCGTGTGATCTTCTTCATTTCCTCCTCCTCCTCCTTCTTCCTCTTCATGCTTTGTTTCTCTTTCTCCTCACCAGTTGGTGAAACCAAGTACATGATTGGCCTTCTAGTTCAGAATTGGTTTTGTCAGTGAGGGAGTACAAGTGTACTAGTAAAAAATAGCATTTTTTTCTCATGGCAGTCGGAAAATAGAGATGAACACATGCATTAAATATCATTCTTACCTAAAGGAAGGTTATGGCGCCAATATGGATGATGAGGATTGGAACACAGATCTCCCTTTGTGCAGTTTTACCGAAATGAACCAACTGTTCCATTCTGACATTCCAGTTAAACAACACAAAAGTCACTTCTTTTAAGAAGAGTTTTGTGCAGTGCACCAAAAGGTCACAACAGCAACCAGTTGAATTGGATATCCCTGTTTGCACAAAAAGGTACAGAGGAAACAGTCAGAGTCTCAAACAATTACAAGCAAAAACATTTGGCTAAACTTGTCGTGGCTTATAACAGTGGCATGGCTTCATTTTTACCAGGGACATTAGATTAAGAACAGCTAAATATTTGGTATAAGGGCATGGGACAGTGGATGCACCAATAGTCCAGCACCATGTACATAAACAGGGGCATAAAGTGGTGATTCATAGTTTGTTCCCCCAGGAAACAAACATCCAAGAAACATATCTGGGTTGGTCCCATTTTTGTTCACTCTAGCCACCTACTCCTATGTGTGGATAGCAAATCTAGTCCTGGTCATACCACTATGTACAGCGTTACCCCTATATTTCCCTTTTCGACCAAGATACCGGTTTGATGACCAGTCTGTAGTACTTTCACCCCCTTTCCTTCTTGTTTGTACCAAGTCCGATGTACATACTAAATTCCCCCAACCCCACTTTATTTCTTGTTTGAACCAAGTACTCCCTCCGTCCGGAATTACTTGTCATCAAAATGGATGTGTCTAGAACTAAAATACATCTAGATACATCCATTTCAATGACAAGTATTTTTGGATGGGGTGAGTACAAGATTCGACTCCATGAAGTAGCTTTACTTCTAACAATAGAAGAAAAAAATACTAGGTGATGTTGGACCATCCGATCGAGAGGGGCTGAGAGGTAGAAAATGATGCACATGCAGCAACGTGGCGAGCTGGGGAGGAAGAGCTAAGGCGCTTTCGAACGAAGATATACCTGAAGGTCGTCGGTATGTGGATAGGTGGGCGGCGGGAGGCCGGATCCGCCCACAGGCAAAGACGAAGGGATCGGAGGACCTCCCGCGCCGGCGCTCGGCCAGAGATAATGGTGCGGCCGATAGTGGGTCTCCTCCCTCACTGTCAACGACGGCCTAAACGCTGCCCCTCCTCCCCTTCACCGGCGGAGGGGGATACATCCGGATCTGTAACCAGTGGTGAGGATAGAAAGCCAGTGTTTTTTGAAGGGAGAAAGACAGTGTTACTACCCCTGTCTTGTTTAGATCTGGAGAGGATGAGAGTGTGTGAATAGAGCAACCCTAGCAAGCAAGAGCGGAGGCTTCGGCCTAAATATACGTAGTGGGGTAGTTTTCCTTTTTCACTCCATCAAAACAATTGTTTAAAATTGTGTACTACTACATGCCAGGTCGCGGTTTTTTTAGTTGTTGATTGTTTTTTGAGATAGCTACCCGCTTGTTCCAAGTGGTGTTACGGTGTGCCAGGTCACACTTTGTATCGTTCAAGTCTGGTACTATAAGTCCCTCCAGTAAATGAACGACCACCCCCTCGTAAAATTGTGAACAAGCCCACGACTAAAATTAGCGGAAACGTGGGTTGCCCCAACATGAATTATTATTTATATTTTCTACTCCACATGTCATAGACACAAAAATAATGTGTCATAGACACAAAAATTGTGGCAAGATTCCCTTAGGCAAGCCAAAGTGTGTCTAACAATTTGAGCAACTCAGGTTAGGCAAGTGTGGCAAGTGTGGGAAAAATAATGTGGCAACATAAGACAAACATAGTCACAATCCAAACAGCCCCGTAATTTTTTGTGACATGCATGAAAATTTGGTTAGTTAAATTTATAGTCAAAATTTGGCAAGGTGCATCAAATCAACACATGCAAGTATCAAAAGGAAAGTCACGGCATGCATGCATGCATGCGTTGTACTCCCTCCGTTTCCAAATATAAGTCTTTTTAGAGATTGCAACAAGTGACTACATACGAAGCAGAATATGTCTACATACGAAGTAGTCCATTTGAAATGTGTAAAAAGACTTAGGCTGGACATAGTGGGGGTAACATAAGTAGTATCATGCACTTGGGACTTGCAAACATGCTTATGTGGCAGGCAATTAAAGAAGAGACAGATGGTTATAATAACATAGGTAGATACCGTAACAAAATAAATGTGATGCTACTATGTGTCATGCATGTCAATAAATGAGACCACCTATTGATACTAATCTATGATACTATGGACTATAGAGATAAGTACTCTTGGTACAAACTATAATATGCATGTTACTAGTCTAAGTTACTGCCCACTATGACCAGCCTTATATCGAGTGCAGTGCTTTGATGTGTCGCGTCAACACGTACAAGACCGAGAAATTTCATTACTACAACGCCCTCTCCCTCACGGACTGAGCTCCGGTGCCTTAAATGCTCCTGCCTTTGGCTGCATGACAGGAGGGTCGACCACCTGTTGGGCCCACCAGTCATAGGCGCAAAGGCAGGAGTAGTAAGGAGAAGCTTTCGCTACATGCTATCCCTCCTGCACGAGGTGAACAGACATGCAGCAGTGGATTCGATACTGTAGAAGTAGGAGTAACATCATAGTTCGTCTTCTCGAAGAGGCGAAGAGCCAAGCGCAACCCGAACATGGCAGTTGAGAACGCTCGCGTGGTGCGGTGCCTTGGAGAATGCATATAGTAGCCAGGCTCTTGCATGAGACAAAATTGCTATTGTTTAGCAATTAAACTCCATCATCCATTGGTTGATACTCATTCTTCATAGGTCCACGCACTTAGCACCATTTCCTCCTGGGGTCACCAATGTTTATTTGCTAATTAATAGCATTGCTTGCAATGAACTAGCCATTGCAAGTCATTAAAAGCATGCACACCTCTCATCTCTTATTGGTTGATATGTCAAGAAACAAGGTAGAAGTTAATGCACCGCACCGAAGTGTTTTGGGACTATTTGGTTTTCGTAAGATGACTTACACACCTAGACGGAGGGAGTAGTATAGCCCTGTAAACCAGAAAGGAGTATTTGCCTGTCTAGAGATTTCAACAAGTGACTAGACTACACCACGTGCAGCCGTGCAGTACTCCCTCCCTTCCGGTTTATAGGGCTCAAATCTCAAATCTCATGAACCAAGGCATTTTGCGATTGGAGGAATGTATCTCGTACTACTTTACAAAACTACCCTAATTAAACTCATGCATTAATTACGTAGTTCTCTCGTTTTCCTCTCCGCCTTGGTCGTGGTGCACAATATTGAGCACTCCTATATGACTAGCCGCTCTATCTACATGCGGGACATTTCAAAGCATCCGGGCCCGCGTGCCATCCACGAAATCACAGCGAGGTGCTATAGTCAAGACTCACCTGTCACCCCGGTGTGGCCGTCATGACCTGTCATATCACAAAACCCACACCTTTACCAGCAGTGGTAAGGTGGCCTCCAGGTTGGACTGGACGAAGCAACCATCATTTCACTAGAACGCTCGTTCAAGCCCTTTCTTCCCTTTCTTGAAGAAAACCTCACTCCAGGTCTGCCATTTTTCTTCTGTACCGACGATAGAAAGGTGGGCGAATCGGTTATGCTGCTATATTTTCATTCCAAGAATCTTCTTTTTGCGAAGCACCGACCGATTCTCACATCCTATTCTTTTCCCGTTTTCATTGCGATTGTGGTTTCCTTTCGATTGCTTTTTGTTTGTCAGTTCATTGGTGGATCCTGGAGCACTAGGCAAAGAGTTGCCGGCGGACAACCCACTGAAGTCAGCGATCTCCAGGAAGCGAGCACCGACCAACGAGTTGACCATGTTGGCAGGCCAACCCATGGAGACGAAGAACTCCAAGAAACAAGCACTGACCAAAGAGTTGAGGACGTTGGCAGACGAACTCCTCAAAGAAAGTTGGAAGAACAGCAAGGGCCCCACCGTGCCTACTCCAGGAACTCTGATTGCCACCTATGTGAGGCTCAAGACCGAGTTTGAGGAGATAGTCACCGTTGAGAAGCAGTATTCCCCTGGCAAGGTGATGGCCCCCATCGAGGACAAGGAGAAGGCCCCCGGAGGGATGAGATCCCCCGGTGAGCTACACAAGGTAAAAAATAATGGCTTATTACCATAGTTGTGGTTTTTGATTATTTGCAATGTGCTTGCTAATATGTTAGGGTTGTGCAGGTGCCGGTGGACGTCCTTGATGATTCCGATGTCGTGGCCCGTCCTGTTGGCATCCCCCGGAGATCGATTCCGATGCCGCTGTCCATCCTGTGGACATCGCCCCAGAGATCGATTCTGATGTCGCGGTCAGTCCTGTGGACATCGCCCCAGAAATCGATTCCCATGCCGTTGTCCGTGCTATGGTCATTGCCTGAGAGACCGATGACAAGAAATAGTTGGTCGCTCTAATCCTTCAGGGTAGTTTGCATTGCCCTGTGTTTAGTTACCAGAACGATGTTTGTTATCAAACCATCTTAGGGCTACTACACTGTCATGTGTGGGCGGATCTTGCTACTTTTGTTTGATAGTGAATCATGCGATGAATCATGCGAACCCTCTCCGAGTTATGGAAACAGATGTATCCTCACCAACTTTTGATGTAATATATGGCATGCTTAGATGTAAGTTTGAAATGTTTATCATATCAGCAGGGCTTGTTTGATGATTCTTGGTGTTAGTAGGCTAGCTATTTGCCAGCTATAGTACTTGCAAAACACTCACCAAAGAGAAATGTTGGGGCTGATGAGCTCGTGGTACGCTTATACTTATCCCTCGTCGATCGACCAATCGCCCTAGCTCCTAAAATTGTAGGCTTAGCGATCGATCAGATAATAGTCGACACGGATACATTCAGGCGTCATTTGGTTCATAGGGTAGGAAAATCGTAGCAAAAGTATAGAGAACGTGCAGCACAAAATCCATGTTCCGACCAAAATATCCCAAAATATCCATGTTCCGACCAGGAACAAACTTCATCTTCACCTGCAACTAACAACGCTATAAGAGGGGCTGAGCAAAAGCGGTGACATAGCCAAACAACGGTTTGCTAGGACAGGATGGTTAGAGGTTTGACATGGCAATAGGGAGGCATGATAAACAGTGGCAGGTAGAGCTAACATAGCGATAGAGCGAGCAACTAGCAAAGCAAAGATAGAAGTGATATCGAAGGTATGGTCATCTTGCCTGCAAGGTTCTCAGAGTTGTCGAAGGCTTGATCCTCGTTAGCGTACTCAACAGGTTCCTCGTGCACGTACTCGTCTCCCGGCTCTACCCAAAGCAAGAACACAAGCAATGGAACACAATAAATCACGGTTCAATGCTCAAGCAACATGATGCAATACATGTCATGATATGCGAGATGTGATATGCAATGCGTATGCATGCTCCGGGAGGAAAAATGATGAACAAGGCATCAAATTGGCAAACCAAGTATGCCGCTGGAAAGGTGAGATGATTTCAGTTGAAATCGATATAAAAATCATCGGGAACGGATGCACGGTTTGCAAATGGCAAGCAAAACAATGGCACGAAGCTGCGATTAACAGCATGATGCTACTCAGCATGCAACAAGAAACTATGCTACAGCACCCCAACATAATAACAAAGCATATGGCAGTGATCTACAGGAGATGCTTAACAAAAGAGGAACACTGAGCTACGGCTAAATCACACCACAACAGGTTCAAACAAGCATGGCAAAAGAGCAAAAAATATCAGGTTGGACATGGCATAAACAGCATCACGAAGCAATGTTCAGAGCAAGTTATCAACATGCTACAGGAACTTATAATAGCTAAACAAGACATTGAATGATTCTACTCAAAGCATAGATCAAAATTCCCTTAGTGACCATGAGCCAAAAAGGACCAGAAGATATGATGGCACCCATGTAAACATAGCAAGTTCCGTTAACAGATTCAGCAAACAGAGCATGGCATTGACAAAATTACGAAGGCATCTTCGTGAGCTTGATGCACTCACTACAGAGCATTTCATGATAAACTAAGCATACATCCATCAATAAGACATGGCATAGAAGCTATACAAGGCAAGAACAACATCATAGCATACACGGATCAACTACAACAACCTTGGAAAAATTGAATAACATGTAAACAATCTGCCAGGAAACATTTTGTATCAAAAGTAGAGCACGAAAAAGACATGCTAGACTACTCCATAATTGCATCCAGAGGCATGAATGGATATAGCATAACCATATGTTCAAAACACCCTTACTGAAGTATCTCAAAATATGCATTGATATCTCTGTAGCAACATGCTTACATGGCATCAAAATAACAACAGAACAGGGACTAAAATCAGCAACATCACGAGGCCTAGTTTGCATGCTTGTGCTAGTCACCACATTGATCACAAAAATACATGGTAAGCACCTCTGTAAATATGACATGGCATAGTTCAAAACACATGTAGGGCTCAAGTACATAAGATGCACACATCAATCATGACAAAAATGACAAAAGTGCATGTTCTGATAAGAATATGAAACTAACATTATGAAGCACTCTTCCAACAGCATTTCGGGAATCAAGATGAGCTCAAATGAAAATGATGCACTGAGATTAAATGATGTACTCGTCGAGTCGAACAATTCGGTTGCTACACGCCCAAAACGGAGCCACGGGTGCAAAGTTGTGGTGCGATGAACATGCATCAAAATTACTGACAGAGAATAACTTAGGGGATTTCGGGGGAGAAGAAGTCAACCCTACAGATCCGATCTGGATCTGGCTCGCACGGAGGCTGAGGTGGCCGGAGGCTCGCCGGAGAGGACGG
>NC_057804.1:493100920-493110278 GCF_018294505.1 Triticum aestivum
CGCAAGCCACGTGGCAGCACCCGATTGGCGCGGGCGCGGCGGCGGACGCGTCCGGCTCCGTCCGGACGTGTCCGGCGGCGGGGAGAGGAGCGGGGCTAGGGTTTCGGGGTGAATTGATCCGGAATTTTCGGGGGGGGGAGGTGTTTTTATAGGTAGAGGGAGCTAGGAGTGTCCAAATGAGGTGCGGTTTTCGCCCACACGATTGTGATCCGACAACAGAGAGCATGGAAGTGACTTAGATGGGTTATTTGGCTGTTTTGGAGGGGTGTTGGGCTGCAACTCAGAAGAGGCCTTTGCGGTTATGCGGTTAACCGTTGGAGAATCAAACGACCTCCAAATGGCACGAAACTTGACAGGCGGTCTACCGGTGCTATACCAGGGCCACTTGGCAAGGCTCGGTCCATTCCGAGAATGTTTAAGACCCGCACACGAAAAGAGACAAGAGGGGTGCGTCGGTGCATGTGGGAGTGTCGGATGGTGAAACGGACAACGGGGAAAATGCTCGGATGCATGAGACGAACACGTATGCAAATGAGATGCACATGATGACATGATATGATATGCATGACATTAATAAAATGCAAAACAAAAGACAAAACCCAACCACGGAGGGAATAACATATCACATAGTTGAAAATGGCAAGAGTTGGAGATACAAAGATGGAAAGTTACATCCGGGGTGTTACAACACTCCACCACTACAAGAGGATCTCGTCCCGAGATCTAGGACTGAAAGAACTCCGGATATTCGGAACAGAGGTGATCCTCGCGCTCCTAGGTGGCTTCACGGTCGGAATGGTGTGACCACTTCACCTTCAAGAATTTGATCGACTTGTTGCGAGTCTTGCGCTCGGTTTCTTCAAGAATAGCAACAGGGTGTTCATGATAAGAGAGATCTTCTTGGAGGTCAATTTCTTCGAAGTTGATAGTGCGCTCAGGAGTCTTGAAGCACTTGCGAAGCTGTGACACATGAAACACATCGTGCACGTTCGCGAAGTTGGACAGAAGCTCAAGTTGATAGGCGAGGTCGCCTCTTTTGCCAATGATCTTGAAAGGACCCACGTATCTAGGGGCAAGCTTCCCTTTGATACCGAAGCGGCGAATGCCTTTGATTGGAGAGACGCGGAGATAGACATGGTCTCCGATTTCAAAAGCCAAGTCACGGTGCTTGCTATCATAGTAACTCTTTTGGCGCGATTGCGCGGCGTTGAGATTCTCACAAATGACTTTGCACATTTCTTCGGCTTCTATGATCAAGTCGTTGCCAAGAAGTTGGCGTTCACCTGTCTCAGACCAATTGAGAGGAGTACGACACTTTCTGCCATAGAGAATTTCGAATGGGGCCTTGCCCGAACTCGCTTGGAAGCTGTTGTTGTAGGAGAACTCAGCATATGGAAGACAATCTTCCCACTTCATACCGAAAGAGATGACACAAGCCCTGAGCATATCTTCAAGGATTTGATTGACTCGCTCGACTTGGCCACTTGTTTGAGGATGGAAAGTTGTGCTGAAACGAATGTTCCCAGAACTTAGAAGTGAAGATGCTTCCACGATCTGAAGAGATCAATTGTGGAATACCGTGCAAGGAGATAATTCTGGAGGTGTATAGCTCTGCCAGCTGAGCTGCTGTGATAGATTCTTTGATAGGAAGAAAATGAGCCACTTTAGTAAGCTTGTCAATGACAACAAATATAGCGTCCTTTCCACGCTTGGACTTAGGAAAACCAGTCACGAAGTCCATCTCGATATGGTCAAACTTCCATTCCGGAATAGCAAGAGGTTGGAGGAGACCAGCTGGTCGTTGGTGTTCTGCTTTCACCCTTCTGCAGACATCACATTCATTCACGAATTGAGCAATCTCTCGCTTCATTCAAGTCCACCAATACGACTGCTTGAGGTCATGGTACATCTTTGTACTTCCAGGATGAATGGATAGGAGGGAATTGTGTGCCTCGTTCATGATGACTTTTCTCAGATCGCCTTTAGAAACCACAATTCGATCCTCGAAGAAAAGAGTATCTTTGTCATCCAAGCGATAGCACTTGTATTTGGAAATGCCCTTGTCAATACCATGTTTCACCTTCTTCACCATGGTATCCAGGAGTTGTGCCTCACGAATTTGATCTTCCAAAGTAGGAGAGACTATGAGGTTGGCAAGAAAGCCTTGAGGAACAACTTGAAGATTCAGCTTGCGGAAAGCTTCACAAAGATCCGGTTGAAATGGCTTGAGAATTAGACTGTTGCAATAAGCCTTTCTGCTCATAGCATCTGCAATCACATTCGCCTTGCCAGGAGTATATTCAATACTCGAATTGTACTCTTGAATCATTTCGACCCATCGAGTTTGTCTGAGGTTGAGGTTGGGTTGAGTGAAGATATACTTGAGACTCTTGTGATCTGTGAAAATGTCCACTTGCCTTCCCAATAAGAGATGTCTCCATGTTATCAATGCATGGACAACTGCCGCCAACTCAAGATCGTGAGTGGGGTAGTTCTTTTCGTTGGGCTTCAACTGACGAGAGGTATAGGCCACAACTTTTTTCTCTTGAATCAACACAGCACCGAGACCTTGAAGAGAAGCATCACAGAACACTTCGAATGGCTTGGATTCATCAGGAGGAGTCAAGACAGGAGCTGTGACTAGCTTCTCTTTGAGGGTGTTGAAAGCAACGTCACACTCAGGCATCCAGACATACTTGACATGCTTCTGAAGGAGGCTGGAAAGAGGCTTTGCAATCTTAGAGAAGTTCTCAACGAATCTTCGGCAATAGCTTGCAAGACCAAGAAAACTGCGGAGCTGCTTGACATTCTGAGGAGGTTCCCAATTCACAACTGCAGACACCTTCGCGGGATTAACAGCAATGCCCTTGGCGGAGATGATGTGACCAAGATAAAGAACTTCATCAAGCCAGAACTTACATTTGGAAAACTTCGCATAGAATTGATGCTCTCTGAGCTTGTCGAGTACCAATCGCAAATGTTTGGCATGATCCGACTTATTCTTGGAGAAGACCAAGATATCATCGAGATACACCAGAACGAATTCATTGGTGTAGGGGTTGAAGATAAAGTTCATCATGCGAGAGAACGTTGGAGGAGCATTGACAAGGCCGAAAGACATGACAGTATATTCATAAGAACCATAGCTTGTTCTTAATGCTGTCTTGGGAATATCTTGTTCACGAATGTGAATCTGATGATAACCCATACGAAGGTCAAGCTTGGAGAATACTTTAGCACCTTTGAGTTGCTCCAAAAGATAATTGATGTTGGGAAGTGGATACTTGTTCTTGATTGTCTTCTTGTTCAATGGACGGTAATCGATACAAAGTCGGTCTGTGCCATCCTTCTTCTGGACAAAAAGAACTCCACAACCCCATGAAGATGAACTCGGTCTGATCAAACCCAGACGCTCTTGTTCATCGAGCTGTTTCTTCAATTCCTTCAGCTCCTTGGGTCCAATCTTGTAAGGACGCTTGCAAACGGGTTCAGTACGAGGCTCAAGATCAATAACGAACTCCACTGGCCGATGAGGAGGCATACCTGGAAGCTCTTCTGGAAAGACATCTTGGTACTCACAAACAACTGGAATTTGAGAAATAGCATCCAACTCGCCCTTCTCATTGAGAGAAAACAACCGAATGGTTTCATCACGAGCGGCATAGATGATAACATCCTCAGAAGGGTGTGTCAATTGAATCTGCCTGGCAGCACAATCAAGCTGAGCCTTGTGCTTAGAAAGCCAGTCCATCTCGAGAATTAGATCGATATCAGAGTCACCAAGAACAATTGGAGAAGACAGAAATTTATAGTCGCCCATCTTGATACCGACATTTGGAACCATCATGCTAGAGCTCAAACGCTTAGCCAGAAAAATAACTTGCATAGCTTTAGATAATTCCTCTGTGTCAAAATTGTGCTTCGATGCAAAAGGATATGACATGAAAGAATGCGATGCACCGGTATCAAATAAGACTTTTGCAGGAATATCATTAACTGGAAGATTACCCATTATCACGTCAGAAGAATCCTCTGCCTGAGCTGCATTCATCATGTTCACCTTTGCAGACTTTGGATTATGCTTGACCACAGCATTGCTTGACGATCTCACAGGAGGAGGAGGAGGAAGGTGCCTTTGATTGAAGCATTTGTTCGCATAGTGACCTTTCTGCTGGCACTTGTTGCAAGTCACTTCTGAGAGCGGACGATGATAAGGAGCATTTGACCTTGGAGCTTGAGACTGAGACTTGTTCTGATAGCCTGGGTTGGGTGGGTGGGAAGATCCACGACCACCTAAGTTCTTCTGCTGGTAAGGCTGACGAAACGGAGGAGGAGGAAGGTAGAACTTCTGCTACTTAGCTGCCACTTGTGAGGAAGAATAAGAATGGACTGCATCCCTGATTCTCTTCTTAGAAGCCTCACACTTGAGCTGAGCACCTTCTTGCTTGAGTGCCATATGTAGAATTGATCAAACTGGGTAGGCTCAACAAGAACGAGAGCTAACTGTAGATCCTCTCTAAGGCCACCTCTAAATTGATAGATCATACTCTTTTCATCAGGAACATCTTGTTTAGCGAAGCGAGCAAGTTTCTGAAACTGCTTGGTGTATTCGTACACTAACATGTTGCCTTGCTTGAGATTGCGGAACTCCTCACGCTTGCTCTCAACAACACTGGTAGGAATATGGTGAGCTTTAAAGTCCCGACAGAAGTCAGTCCAAGTAATCACTCGACCTCCTCTGGAATCCTTGTATTGCTGGAACCAATCAGCTGCTTGATCCTTTAGCTGAAAAGAAGTGAACTTGACGTAGTCCTCAGGCCTGACATTGCTGCATTCAAAATGCTTGTTGATATCCACAAGCCAATCATCAGCGTCTGTGGCCTCGACACAGTAGCTGAAAGACTTTGGCTGATTTGCAAGGAATTGGTTGAGGGTAGGAAATTGAGGCTGATGATTGAACTGCCCTTGACCTTGATTCCCTTGGTTGCCTTGGCCTTGGTTGCGCTCTTGCATGAGCTGAATCATCATCTGGGCATTGGCGTTTGTGGCTGCCATCAAAGCTTGCCATGACTCCGGAGGCGGAGGTGGAGGTGGAGGGTTCGCCTGACTCCCATCATTGCGTTTCGGATTCTGACGTGTTGGCGGAGCCATCCTGAAGAGGGTGACATCCGTTAGCATCTTGATAGACAGATAGACAAGTTGAATCAACGGATAGAAATTGCAACATATAGTCTTCACAATAAACATTCGAACAAGGATGAACGAATGAATTCTAAAGCAAACATCACACATCCATTGAGGTGAGAAGCCACTTGATAAGAGATTATGAATGAAATAAGCAAGGTACAACTGGAACAAATAAGTGGTAAGGATTACCCAATCACAAACCAAATATCTGCGGGAAGAAATGCTAGAGCTACTTGAATCCCACCTATAAACTCCCGAAACTTTCTGGTTATGCAATCAGGTGTTGGGGATACAGGGGAAGCAATATATCTCACCCAGACTAATAATCCCTACATCCAGCTATATCCATCCGTCAACACATAACCAAGAAACCTTCGGAAATCGTGTACCTCAACCTTCGAAAAGCATCCGTTATACGAGTTATGGCAATACTCCCGAACTCCCGCCCTAGTACTGGGTGGCGTCGAGGTTATCTCACCAACAACTGCATAAAAGAGATTTTCGATGTAGGCAAAACTCGGGTATTCCAGAACTGCAACGATAAAATTGTGATGACAACACCTCGGAGCTCAACTCCCCGGGTCAAAGCCACATAATAGACAGGAGGCACCAAGAACAATGTTCTCGTCACAAAACCATCGGGACGATTCCAAGATACCCGCGTGATCCTAAAAAAAATTAGTGAAATTTGAGGAGAGGAAAGTCAAAACATCTACGTTAGGAGACCTCACCAGAGCGACGAAGGGACTGAGGAGTAAAAAGAATCCTACTCTCCGATATATATAATCCTAAGACTCAAAACATTTTTGTTCTAGACTCAACAACACCAGCAAACAATCAAGCAGGGGGCTCCTAAGTCGGGGATGGCTCTGATTACCAACTTGTAACACCCACAATGCGGCTATATCTCCCATGTGTCGAAGCATGACTTAGAGGCATAACTGCATGGTGGTTTTGTCGCAAGAAGGGTCATCTTCACACAATCCCATGTAATGAACAAGAATGGAATAAAGAGAGTTGGCTTACAATCGCCACTTCACACAATACATAAATTAAGATCATACATCATTCAAATACACTCATAGACCGGCTACGGTCAAATCGAAATGAAAAGAAGACAACCCCAAATGCTAGATCCCCGATCGTCCCGACTGGGCTCCTCTACTGATCATCTGGAAACGAAACATAGTAACGGCCAAGGTCCTCGTCAAACTCCCACTTGAGCTCGGTTGCGCCATCTGCGCTGGTATCCTCGGCACCTGCATCTGTTTTGGTAGAATCTGTGAGTCACGAGGACTCAGCAATCTCACACCTGCGAGATCAAGACTATTTAAGCTCGTAGGTAGGAAAAGGGGTAATATGGTGGAGTTGCGGCAAGCACTAAGCATATATGGTGGCTAGCATACGCAAGTGAGAGCGAGAAGAGAAGCAACGCATCGGTCGAGAAGCTAGTAGTGATCAAGAAGTGATCCTGAAACTACTTACGTCAAGCATAACACAAACCGTGTTCACTTCCCGGACTCCGCCGAGAAGAGACCATCATGGCTACACACACGGTTGATGCATTTTAATGAAGTCAAGTGTCAAGTTATCTACAACCGGACATTAACAAATTCCCATCTGCCTCGTAACCGCGGGCACGGCTTTCAAAAGATAATATACCCTGCAGGGGTGTCCCAACTTAGCCCATCACAAGCTCTCATGGTCAACGAAGGATATACCTTCTCCCGGGAAGACCTAATCAGTCTCGGAATCCCGGTTCGCAAGACATTTCGACAATGGTAAAACAAGACCAGCAAAGCCGCCTGATGCGCCAACAAATCCCGATAGGAGCTGCACATATCTCGTTCTCAGGGCAACACTGGATGATACTAGCTACGAGTAAAACCAGACTTTGAGTTTCCCCGAGGTGGCCCCGCAGGCAGCTCAGTTCGGGCCAACACTCGAAGGAGCACTGGTCCGGGGGGGTTAAATAAAGATGACCCTCAGGCTCGCGAGAACCCAAGGGAAAAAGGCTTAGGTGGCAAATGGTAAAACCAAGTTTGTGCCTTGCTGGAGGAGTTTTATTCAAAGCGAACTGTCAAGGGGGTCCCATAAATCACCCAACCGTGTAAGGAACGCAAAATCAAGGAACATAACACCGGTATGACGAAAACTAGGGCGGCAAGAGTGGAACAAGTCACCAGGCATAAGGCCAAGCCTTCCACCCTTTACCAAGTATATAAGGTGCATTAATTAAACAGGAGATATTGTGATATCCCAAAATATCCATGTTCCGACCAGGAACAAACTTCATCTTCACCTGCAACTAACAACGCTATAAGAGGGGCTGAGCAAAAGCGGTGACATAGCCAAACAACGGTTTGCTAGGACAGGATGGTTAGAGGTTTGACATGGCAATAGGGAGGAATGATAAACAGTGGCAGGTAGAGCTAACATAGCGATAGAGCGAGCAACTAGCAAAGCAAAGATAGAAGTGATATTTAAGGTATGGTCATCTTGCCTGCAAGGTTCTCAGAGTTGTCGAAGGCTTGATCCTCGTTAGCGTACTCAACAGGTTCCTCATGCACGTACTCATCTCCCGGCTCTAGCCAAAGCAAGAACACAAGCAATGGAACACAATAAATCACGGTGCAATGCTCAAGCACCATGATGCAATACATGTCATGATATGCGAGATGTGATATGCAATACGAATGCGTGCTCCAGGAGGAAAAAGGATGAACAAGGCATCAACTTGGCAAACCAAGTATGCCGCTGGAAAGATGAGATGATTTCGGTTGAAATCGATATAAAAATCACCGGGAACGGATGCACGGTTTGCAAATGGCAAGCCAAACAAGAATGGCACAAAGCTGCGATTAACAACACGATGCTACTTAGCATGCAACAAGAAACTATGCTACGGCACCCCAACATAATAACAAAGCATATGGCATGATCTACAGGAGATGCTTAACAAAAGAGGAACACTGAGCTACGGCTAAATCACACCACAACAGGTTCAAACAAGCATGGCAAAAGAGCAAAACATATCAGGTTGGACATGGCATAAACAGCATCACGAAGCAATGTTCAGAGCAAGTTATCAACATGCTACAGGAACTTATAATAGAAAAACAAGACATGGCATGATTCTACTCAAAGCATAGATCAAAAGTCCCTTAGTGACCATGAGCCAAAAAGGACCAGAAGATATGATGGCACCCATGTAAACATAGCAAGTTTCGTTAACAGATTCAGCAAACAGAGCATGACATTGACAGAATTACGAAGGCATCTTCGTGAGCTCGATGCACTCACTACAGAGCATTTCATGATAAACTAATCATACATCCATCAATAAGACATGGCATAGAAGCTATACATGGAAAAAATAACATCATAGAATACACGGATCAACTATAACAACCTTGGCAAAATTGAATAACATGTAAACAATCTGCCAGGAAACATTTTGTATCAAAAGTAGAGCATGAAAAAGACATGCTAGACTACTCCATAATTGCAAACAGGGGCATGAATGGATATAGCATAACCATATGTTCAAAACACCCTTACTGAAGTATCTCAAAATATGCATGGATATCTCTGTAGCAACATGTTTACATGGCATCAAAATAACAGCACAACAGGGACTAAAATCAGCAACATCACGAGGCCTAGTTTGCATGGTTGTGCTAGTAACCACATTGATCACAAAAATACATGGTAAGCACCTCTGTAAAGATGGCATGACATAGTTCAAAACACATGTAGGGCTCAAGTACATAAGATGCACACATCAATCATGGCAAAAATGACAAAAGTGCATGTTCTGATAAGAATCTGAAACTAACATTATGAAGCACTCTTCCAACAGCATTTCGGGCATCAAGATGAGCTCAACTGAAAATGATGCAATGAGATGAAATGATGTACTCATCGAGTCAAATAATTCGGTATGCTAGACGCCCAAAATGGAGCCACGGGTGCAAAGTTGTGGTGCGATGAACATGCAACAAAATTACTGACAGAGAATAACTTAGGGGATTTCGGGGGAGAAGAAGTCAACCCTACAGATCCGATCTGGATCTGGCTCGCACGGAGGCCGAGGTGGCCGGAGGCTCGCCGGAGAGGACGGCCGGAGGAGGAAGGAGAGGCTGCCGGGGCGGCGGGCGGCGGCGCCGGT